>NW_024526266.1:1860647-2039091 GCF_017590135.1 Pyrgilauda ruficollis | reverse complement strand
GCCGCCACCATCCCGCGCTCCCCTCAGCCGCGGCCGCCGGGTCCGCCGCGCTCCGCGGGGCCGCCGCGCCGCGCCGATAATATATGCAGCGGCTGCAGCCAATCAGAGCCGCCGCCGGCGGCCCTAAGTGTTCCCATTGGCCGGAGTGGGCGGGGCGTGGCGCGGGGGTCCCGCTCCCGCCTCCCGACCCGGGGTTAGAGAGCCCCGGGATGTGCGGGATCGGGGAATGGGGCGGCTGGAAGGGAGCCTGCAGAGCATCCCGGGATGTGCGGGATCGGGGAATGGGGCGGCTGGAAGGGACCCTGGAGAGCATCCCGGGATGTGCGGGATCGGGGAATGGGGCGGCTGGAAGGCAGCCTGCAGAGCATCCCGGGATGTGCGGCATCGGGGAATGGGGCGGCTGGAAGGCACCCTGGAGAGCATCCCGTTCCTGTCATGGTCAGGGACACCTTCCGCTAGACCAGGTTGCTCCAAGCCCTGCCAACCGGGCGTGGAACACTTGCAGGGATCCACATTCCCAGGGTCTCTGGGCAGCCTCATGTGCCGGTCGTCCCCGGTGAGCAGCAGGAGGTCGCTGTCAGTGACAGCAGATTTTGTGTTCTCGGATGTTTTTTTTTATATGTGTTCTATTTATCCCTCTGGGTGCTTCACACCTCCCACCAAACCCCTTCCTTGCTCCTCTTCACGCCTCCTTAGGCATTCCATGGGCACCGCTCCTGGGGGTGCATCCCTTTTCCAAACCTTGAAAGAACCTTGTTGGAGACACCCTCTAAATAATGCAAAATTTTAATTTTTTTTAACTTTTATTTTTCAGAATGGAGAAGCTCCTGTTAACGAGTTCGTATCCCCTGGTGAAAGAGCAGCAGTGAAAGGGCCTTGTGGAAGTCATCCAGTGGGATTTCCCTGTGCTCCCCAAAAGGAGCACAAAAGGAGGGCCACATCCTATAAAACACCACTGCTCAATTTTCCTTTTTTTTTTTTTTTTTTTTTTCTCTGATTTTCCTTCCCCAGTTTTCCCCATTTGGTTTTCTGTTTGTTTGGGGTTTTTTTGTTTGTTTGCATTTTTTTTTTCTGATTTTTCCTGATTTCTCCTGATCCTGAGCCCATTGCTGCTGGAGGGAGAGAGCACTGCTGAAACACACTCCACTACATCCCCACTGGTTTAGTTCAGTGCTTCTCCCTAGTTGTTGAAAATGGGTAATTTCTGGTCAGCATAGTTCTTCCTGCCCAAAGTGTCATGGAAGTTAAAAATACAGGGGGTTAAAAAAAGACAGATCAGTCTGGGGAACAGCACCCACTGCTTGGGGTGTGTGGGGCACAATGCTGTCCCCCCTCAATGCCCACCCTGAGGCATGTTAGGCTTCACAGCTAGCACACATGAGAGAGGAGGAATCCAGGGAAACCCACACAGGAGGAGGTGGAGAGCTCTGCAAAAGAAAAATACAAAAAAAAAAAAAATCACAAATATCTGCTGTGTGTGGTTTTCGTGGAGGTGCCAGGTGGGACGGAGCTGTTCCCATGAGGAGATGGTGTGGAGCTGTGGTGTGGGAGCTCTGTGATGGCTCCACACCCTGTTCCACAGCTGTCTGCTATCAGGAGAGTCCTTTTGGGAAAACCACACCGGCAGAACACAGCCATGTATTCCTGCTGGGATGAGGACTGGCCATTTCCCCCACCGTGGAGGAAGAGAACATTTTCCATCCGAAGATTTTGGCTGCGGTGGGGACCACAGGTGTGTGCAGGAAGGTGTGGCTGTCAGACGAGCTGCCAGTGCTGCTTTGTGCTTGCTTAAAGAGGGTGAAAATAAAAAGCATCCGGATCTGGGAAAAAGAACCAAATCCAGCAGGTTTGGGGTTGCCCTTATGCTCCATATGTATATACATATATATACATATATATATACACATAAATATACATATATATATATATATACACACATGCACACATACAGACAATGATATCTATTTCATGTAAACTTGAGGGATTTGGAGGTCTGTGACTTCTTCTGGTGCTTTGGGATCCACGACTTCTCCTGGCACTTATTTTGGAGGTCAGTGACTTCTTCTGGGATTTCGGAGGTCAGTGACTTCTTCTGGGGCTTTGGGTTCCATGATATCTCGTGGTGTTTTGGAAGCCTGGGATTTCCCCTGGGATTTCGGAGGTGTGGGATTTTGGAGGTGTGGGATACATCCTGTGCAGCGGGGGTGGTACCTGCGCGCTATTCTCCGTGCAGAACGGGGCCGGGCAGTCCCGCATCCCTCCCGCCACCGCATCCCTCCGCGGTTCTCCCTCTTTACCAGGAGATGATGGGGAGGGAAACGGGGCAAGGGGCGGAAAGGAGAGGCGGGCGGCCGGGGAGAGCGAGCCGTGCCGAGCCGCGCCGCACGGGGAGGCGCCGGCCCGCGGTCCCCGCCCCTCGCCGCCGCCTCCCGCCCGGCGCCGGGAGCGCGGCGCGGGGCTCCAAGATGGCTTTGGCCGGGCTGTGCTCGCTGCTGGCCGGCTGCTGCCTGGCCGCGGGCAGCGGCCCCGCCGAGGCGGCGGCGGAGGCGGCGGCCAAGGAGCTGGAGTGCAAGCTGAAGAGCATCACGGTGTCGGCGCTGCCCTTCCTGCGGGAGAACGACCTCAGCATCATGCACGGCCCCTCGGCCGCCGAGCCCAAGCTGCTCTTCTCGGTCCGCAACGATTTCCCCGGCGAGATGGTGGTGGTGGATGACCTGGAGAACACGGAGCTGCCCTACTTCGTGCTGGGTGAGCCTGCGGGAGCGCGGCGGGGCCCCGAGCATCCCCGGCGGCGGGGCTCCTCCCTGCCGCACCGGCGCCCTGCGGCGGGCCGGCCCCGGGGCCGGTACACCCCGCTGCAGCATCTCGGCCCCGCGGCTGGCTCAGCCCGGTGCCGCTTCCCCCGCTGCAGCATCACGGCTGGAGATGCTGCAGGCCCGGGGTGCTCGGTGCGTGCCCAGGTTGTCATCCGCGGGGCTCGATCGATGGCCACCGGCGGCTGGTGCTGGCAGGAGGCCCACAGTCTGCTCCCAGCGTGCCCGGCTGGAGGTGAGGGTTTCTGCTTTGTCTGCCCCCGAGCAGAGTCACCTTTCCCGCAGCCTGATGGAAAAATACTCCGCTGCTCAGTCTGTCCCACCCTGCTGCCTCCGGTGCTTCTGTCCCCAGGTTTTAGGCTCTGGCCTATTCACGGTCTGGATGGTTCCCACCTGCTCTTCATCCACTGGGTGAGGCTTATCTGCACTTAACTCATGCGCTCCTTAAGCCCAAAAAGAGCAGACAGTTTGCTCCTTTGTTTATGCAGAGCGAGGCCTCCACCCCGTGTGTGCAGGGACCTGCTTCCCTCCTCACCACCTGGAACAAGTCCCTGAGATGTTTCATTTTTGGTGACATTGGTGTAGAACGTCAGTTCCTTGCCCACACATAACATTCTGCCCTTGGCAAATGCCACCATCACTTTCCTAGCAGCCCCACAGTGGCTGTGTCACCTCCTGCAAGCCTTGCCCATCTGTTGCTTCTCCGGCTGCACCTTGGGTGTCCCGTGAAGTTTTTAAAATGCCACCCTTGTTTGGAAGTCGGCCCAAAAATGAGATACTGGTGTGTTGCTTGATGTGACATTGCCCCGCTGTACCACCCTGGTGTATAGTGGTGACCCCAGACTGGGTTTTTTTTCCCAGCAATTCATCACTTCCATGGCCTATGGACCCCTCCATGTGCTAAGACCCCCAGTCCTGGTTGCTGGGTGGGCTTGGGGCAGCACTGGCTGCTGTGTGGGCATCCCCCATCTCCCGGGAGAAAGGCAGAGACAGGCGTGGGGCTGCTGGTGCCGTGGGAGGGTGTGTGGGGACAGGCAGGGGTGATTCCTGGAGTGCAGGGGCTGTGTGGCAGGGGCAGCGGGCTGTGCTGTGCCCCTGTCTCCCGGCCCAAGCCCTGTGCTGCGGGATGCTGCAGCGAGGCCGGAGAGCGTTGCTGTGGCAACAAGGCAGCAGCGCTGCGGATGCAGGGGGGACGCAGCCATGGCCGCCAGCCCCGCCACCTTGGTGCCCCAAAGGCCACCTGAGTGCTCGTCCCCTGGCCCCCTCAGACCCGATCCTGTGGAGCCAGACCCCCGTGGGCCCCGGGACCTCGGGTGCCGCCAGCAGGGAGCACCTGGGTGGGGATCAGGAGGAGGTTCCTGGGCATGACCCCAGCCCTTACTGTAGGGTTTTCCTCAGGGATTTTTCAAATCCATGAGGTACCACAATCTGGGCAGTGCAGGAAAGTAGCTGCCTGCCCTGGCAGCCCCCGCTGCACTGATGATGCCTGGCAGGGGTTTGTTTTTGCATCCTTCTCGTCTCTGCTGCCACACAAATACAAGGATGACAAGCCCTGTGCCAGTGCAGCCTGATGTCCTGGTGCTGGCCAGGCTCTCTGGGGCATTGCTGCTTGGGACATTGATCCCCCAAAAACATGACTATTGCTGGTGCTGTGCCAGCCCACAGCATGCAGGGGTTTGGACTGTGGAGACATAGAGGTGATCCCAGTTCAAATCTTCCTGCCTGGAATACTGAGGCTGGAGCTGGCTTGGCAAGAGGGGGCACCTTGTGGGACCCCTGTTTGCCAGGGGTTTGGCTTGGTGACTTCTGGGAAATGCCATGTTACCTCTCCCTGTGAGACAAGAGCTTGCCTTGAAGCTGGCATGGCCACTTTGCCATCTGTGGGTGTTACTGTTTTGTGCTTCTTTACTGTGTGGGATTGTTGTTTTTATTATTATTATTTTTATTGTTATTACTACTACTACCACCACTATTAGCCTGGACACTGCTTTTGCATGACAGAAGCTCTGAAATGCACAGAAGTCTTGCAAGACGAAGGCTTGGCAAGTCAGAAGCTGCAACCTCTGGATTTGGAGGTTCCCCAGCCCAAAAAACTCAGGAGCATCAGTGCTGTCACTGCACACACTTCACACTCACTGGGGACATGGCTATGCCAGGTTGATCCCTGGAGCTGGTGTGAGTGGCTGTTTGTGTTTTCACAAGCCCTTGTGTGGGGACTGGAGGGTGTGTTTGAGCATCTTCCCAGAAATGGGGCTTCACACTGCTTCTTGCACCATCCCTGGCAAAAGCCAGACCCGTTCATTTCACCCACCTTGCTGGGTTTGAATGTGTAATAAATAATGTCTTGGAGTGGGGGATGATCCCCACATGCTCCTGAGCCTGGTCTGGTTCAGTGTCTGAACCAGGGGGAGCTGGGCAGCTGCTGCTTCTGCTCTGGTGGTTTTCAGATCCAGGGCTTGTGCACAGCAGAGGGGTTCCCAAGGGAAGGTGAGCTACCACCCTGGCTGGCAGGCTTGGAGCAGACCCAGGTGCTGCCCTGCTCAGAAAGGGCCTGGGTTTGGGCTGGAAGCACCATGAAGTGCTTCAGAGGCTCATGGCAGTGGCTCTGCCATGTGGGCTCTGGATCAGCTCCCTTTGCGGGGGGTCTCTCCATGCCTCACTTTCCTGTCAAGGAGGGTGTGAGCATGCAGGTAGGTGGCTACAGGATGGGGATGAGTGAGGGGAGTAGCTGGGAAAGGGTCTGGATCAGGGAGCACGAGGATGTTGGGATATCATCCACCTCTGGTCCTGGTGTCCCCTTCAAATTCCTCCTAAATAATTCCAGGGCTTTTGAGCTTGGCTAGTTTTCATGGACACTGCCATGTGTGGTTCCCCTGCTTTGGTGACACCTCCGTGCCACAGTGACCAAACCAGGCCTCCCACTGATGGATGGATGGATTTTTCTCCCAACTGTGTGGGATCTTTGGAGAGCCATGGATGGATGGATGGATGGATTTTTCTCCCAACTGTGTGGGATCTTTGGAGAGCCATGCATGGTGCTTGTTAGAGCTGAAGTGCTGGGGGAGTTGTTGAACTGGGCATGCCAAAAACAGCTTTGACTCCTGACCCCTGATAACCCCTGACAGGGAGCTCTGGTAACATGAATTAATGATGAGCTTTATATTTATCTTCACACAAGAGGGTGAGGCAGTGCTGGCTGCCTGCTTTCCGTGCACTTTTTTGGGTCTCACCCTCCCTGCTCTGTCCATACTGCTGCCAGAGACACCTGTGAGTGCTTTGGCGCTCAGATCTCCCAAACGTGGGGGCCTGCTGTCTGCTCCTCCATTCCTCCAGAAGCAGATGGGCTGTCTGTGGGGTTATGACTTCTGCGAGGTGCTTGGACAAGGCTTTCCCCTGCTTTGCAGCTCTTTTTGCTAATGAGTGGAGCGAGTTTTAATTGCGCACGTGCTGCCTCACTGCCTGCGTTTGCTCGGGAGCAGCTCAGGGCTCTCACCGATAAACCCACACTGCTTTATATGTTTATCCCCAAAGGGACTCCAACACCATCTCCCCATTTTACTGTAGGGTTTTCTCCCAGCTCCTGAATTTCTGGGAAGTGCCAAGGGTGTGGGAGCTGGGATGAGGGCGCTTGCTGCTCACCGGGCTGCCCACATTTAAAATCACCTGCTTTCATCCTGCTTTAAACCAAGCAAACCTTCTTTTGGAATGGTCGCCTTTCATCTCAGTTTGTGTTTGTTGCATTAGTTGTATTTTTTCCTGAGGGGAGGAGGCATTTTGCTGGTTGGTGGCCATTAAGAAATGCTAATTTGCAGCTCAATATTCCCTGTCTGCTCACCTCCACACCCCCCTCTCCCTCACTGCTTGGCTCGGCAGCATCCAGCCACGTTTGATATGTCATTAAGTGGATTCACACTCCTGCAGGCTGCTAATTTTTTCGGGCCCCATCCTTTGCAGTTTATAAAGTGGCAAGAGGGGTATTTATGAGCATCCTGGCTTCCCTCAGCCCCTCGGGCTCGACGGAGATTTGTGATGCAATTAAAAACCGCGCCAAAGAAGGAGTCTTTGACTCCTTCGCCTTCTCTGTAATGCAATAAATGTTTGAAAAGTAAAGTCTTGAAATACCTTTTTGAGTGTAAAATCGACTTGAGGAATGAGAAAGCAGAGCTGACGGATTGAACTCGTGCTTTCTGGGTGCCAGATATTTCAAGATCTTGAAATACTGGATGGTTTTGGCATGCTGGTTTTTTTCCCCCTGAGTGTGGAGGAGCTGAAGGAGCTGCTTCTGCCTCTCCAGGTTTCCAGCCCAGTTGGTGTGCTCTGAATTAGGGCAGTGCAGCCCCTCATCTCCCCACTTCCCACTCCCCACTGCCCTCCCGGGAGCCTCAGCAGCAGAGGATGGGAGATGGTTCTTAACTTCAATGACTTTAATAGATTATCATAAACTCCAGCCTTAATACAAGCTGTCATGATTTCAAATTATCTTACTTTTAAATTAAATAGATTCCTTTTTAAATACAAAATCAATTCTAATTTTTTAGAGGGGTGAGATTTTTCAAAGGCACCGATGAGCTGGGCATATTTAACTGCTCTTGAATATCTCCCCGAAATATCTAATCAATTTTTTTTTGTTAAATCCTAGCTAAGCTCTTGGCTCTCCTGCTGGAAGCTCTGGCCCTGACTTCCCTGGGTTAATAACAGGATTTGGGGGGGGGTTTGCAGGGATGTGAGACAGATCAGGGAGGGATGTGGCTGCTGCTGGTCGGGGTGACGGCCACCGGAGTGCCCGCCCGCCCCAGCTCTGGCCAGATGTGACACCTGCCACCTCCCATCCTCGTCCCACACATCTCCCTGCTGCTGTGGGCTGCTGGAGGTTGTGTCCTCCCACTCTGCCCTCTACCCCCAGCTCCTAAAAGGCCCTGGAGGAGGGAAGCAAGAACCAAGGGGCTGCAGGGTAGCATTATCCCATACTTTTTTCCAGTTCCATGTCAAGTGAGAGGAGCATCATCCTATTGAGTTTTGTTCCTCTCACCTGCATCTGGATGCTGGCTGGGGGTCCCAAAGCTGTGGCACGCAGGGCAGCTCTTTGGTGGCAGCTCTCCATGGTGGGAGGCAGTTCTTGGGGGTGTCGTGGTGCCATTCCCTGGCTTGACTTAATTCCCAGGGGCATCACCACCAGAGGCCCCATTCCCACCATCATATGTCACCATCTCATGAGAGCAGAGCATGGCAGGGGGCTGCAGCAGGGCTGACTCCACCATGGGGCCCACAGCGTGAACCTTGCACCCGGGAATAGGTGTTATGGTGAAATAATGAAGCAAATATGAAGAAATTCTTAACTACCTAGAGAATAACCAAGTTAAATGATACCAGGGGAGCTCAATTGCCTTGCTTAGATTGATTGAATTACTAAATGAGCCTGACTAATGGAATGGAGTGGCTATATTGGACTTTTACTCAAGATCCTGCAATAATTTCTGTAATAAGATTGTGAGCCATTAATTGGACTTGGCTTTGATCCTGGACACTGTCGCATGCTCTGAAACCCATGGGTGTGATCTGTGCTCTGCCAGGCCCAGCGAGGGGACAGCTGCTGTCATCTTCCTGCTGGGTGGCTTGGAGGGCAGTGGGGGACTCACCTCAGGAGGTCCCAGAAGCTCACCCCATCTCAGCTGCCCTCCTGCCCCTTAGCAACACCCATCCTGGCAGTGGGATTCACTGAATTCCTTCCAGCTGCAGCAGCTGAGCTGGCTGGGCTCTGAACCCCTGTTTCCATGAATTTGAGATGGATGCTTGGGGTGTATGCCTGCTGAAAATCCAGGAGTGCCACGTTCTTGCTGTCTCCTCCTGGAGTGGTTGCTGCTGCTGGTGGAACGTTGATGTAGCACCCAGAGTGCTCCTGGGTGTCTGGTCTGCTCTGGGAGATGTTTGTCCCCAAGGCTTGGGGGCTTCCAGAGCTTCCAGCAAAGCAGAGAGGGAAGTATCAAGGGGGTGCATCCTTCCCTGGCCCTGCCCTGGAGCACCTGGTGGGGCAGGACATGCTTGTCTAATAGCAATATCTAATAGCTCATCTAATAATTGGGTGAAAACTGCTGGTGGGGCCCCACTCCTCTTAGCCATGCAGCATAACCACATCCCTTTTCCTGGGGGTCCAGAGCCTGGAGTGAGGTGAGCTGCTCAGAGCCACTGAAGCACCGGGGACACCCCGTGCCTGGTAACATTCCCTCTTCCAGGCAACGGAGCCCAGCACCAACCTCAGCTATGAGCAGGGACAGCCCTTAAAACCTCATGGCAGGGTGGAAAACGCTGCAGGAAAGCTGACAGCATGCCAGGGAGGAGCAGGGAGTGCCCTGTGGCCAAACTGGGGGCTCAGGGGCTCAGGAGGGAGGCACAGTGAACACGTCCCCATCCTCACGGGCACCTTGTCCCCATGCTGTGCCCACTGCAGACCTGCTCTCTTGCTGGGCACGGATGTTTTGCTGCCACGGGGGATATACAGGGCCTCTTGTATTTTTTTTTTTTTTTCCTTAGCCAAGGGAAGAAAAAGTAAGAAATAAGGATTTCGTCTCTGGGAACCCGTTGCCACAGCAACCGCGCATCCAGCTGGCTGCAGCGGCAGCGGGGCTGGGAGGGGATCTGGCTGACCCAGAAAGCAGTGGGGGGAGTGGGATGTGGGGCTGCTTGGCCTTCCCAGGGTGGTGGAAGGGTCTGGCAGGGAACCAGCACTCGGCCAAGGGGGCTGCAGGGCTCCTGGGCCTTGGCTTTGTCTCCCTTCCTGAATGTCTCAACCCGTGTCCAGGCAGGGATGCTCAGGCTTGGTCCTGTTCCTGCCCTGAGACCTGTCCCTGTTTTGGGGGCTGGGCTGCCCATGTGGGCACTCCTCAAAGCCCCACAAAGATTTCTGGTGGGTTTTACACCCGTGGAATTGGCTGTGGTTCCACTGCTGGAGGGGACCCTTGGACAGCCATACTGATACCCTGAGGTTCACTGTCTCACTTCTGCCCTCCTCTCCATGTGCCAGTGGCATTTGCTCCTGGGCTGCATCCCATACCCCATATTTTTATTTTATTTTATTTTATTTTATTTTATTTTATTTTATTTTATTTATTTTATGCTCTTCCATGCTATTCTATTTTGTTTCATTCAGTTTAATTTTATATTCTGTTATGTTTTATTTTTTTCATGGTTGCTTAGCCAGCTAAACAGAGACTGAAATCATCTCTCTTGGAGCCTTGCTGCAGAGCAGTCCTTCAAATGAAGGAATTTTTGCCTGGTGGGATTAAGGCAGTGCCTGGATGATGACAGCTCTGTCATTTAAGACTGGTTGTCCTTTTTACTTCCAAATTGCTGGGCTCTGGCATCTCTGCAGCTGTGGCCGGTGGCTCACCCCAAACAGCAGCTGGGGGATTTGTCTAGATAAGAGAAGATTTTTGATTGCCAGGTTCTGGCTGTCCCACTACAGCTTTTTGCTGAGAAATCACCCCGAGGAGAGTGTGCCCTGCTCCCGTGGGCTTGTTGGTGTTTCTGCGCCTGTTTGCCTGCCCTGCAGCAGGGCGTCCTTGGGATGGACGCTGACCTGGTGCGGGCTCCTTGGAGCCTGGTGTGGGATGTGGTTAAACTGACCCCACACTTGGCTTTGCTGTGGGGTCTGCTTTGCTGGTGATGGGCTGAGGAAGGGGTCTGAGCCTGTTCCATCCGTGGTTCCTGCCTGCAGAGCCTGAGATCCACTGGGAAGTGGGCAGGGACTTTTTTGAACATTTGTAATCAAAGGGAAGGAGGGGATCCTTGAGGGACCCTCTAGCTGGTGGGGGCTCATGGGTCACAGAGGTTTGGGGTCTGCAGCCCCGACCTAAGAGGGACAGAGCCCCTTTTGTGGCCAGCTCTGAGGCTTCTCAGTAATTAGGATGACTAATGAGCATAGCAGAGCCAGCAGCTTGGGGGATGCAGAGAGCTGGCTCTGCTCCTGCAGGGAGCTGATCCAGCTGAAAACTAACCTGGTGGAGGAAATTGGAGAAATTGGAGAATCCCAGAACTGTAGAATGGTTTGGGTTGGAAGGGACCTTAATGCTCATCTCCTTCCACCCCCTTCCACCTTCCACTGTCCCAGGTTGCTCCAAGCTCTGTCCAGCCTGGCCTTGGACTCTTCCAGGGATCCAGGGGCAGCCACAGCTTCTCTGGGCACCCTGTGCCAGGGCCTGCCCACACTCACGGGGAAGAATTCCTTCCTAAGGATTGGGTGAAGGGCAGGAGAAGGTGGCAGAAGGTGCCAGTGCTCTTAGTTGGACAGGGCAGATCTGCTTGGCCTGGTGAGGGCTGCACTGCCTTGTGAGTGCTTCCCAAATCAGGTCAGTGGTGCAAGGAAAACCACAGCCTGTTTGCCTGAGCCCTTTGGGATGGAGGCCTGCCTGGTGTGTACAGGCAGGATCTTGACCTTGTTTTTTGGGAGAGGCACCTCCTTTTCCTCCTTGCTGCACCCCTGCCCTCCTCCTCTGCCAAAAAAGCCCAGCTGCGATGTCACCGTCACAACACAGTGGCTGCCTGGGAAGGCAGATATTAGCAACCCCGAAATATCCCCAGGACAGGCTCTTGTGTGATGGGAGACAGTTACCATGGAAACCTCCTTCAAATAAAAAAAAAAGAAAAAAAACCCCCGAAATTTAAAGCAGCCCTTGTAGCTCAGAGGAACTGTAGACCTTATTATGGGTTTTGGCAACCCCCCTTTTTCTTTTATTTGCTCCAGCTAAAAGCTCCAGGAGACAAGGCAATTAATTTGGCATCCCAAGGGGAGTGAGAGAGCGAGGGTACCGTGCTGGGAGCCGGTTTCCTGGGCTGGCAGGCACCCGGAGCTTCCCGTGCCCCTGCCCCACAGCCACCAAACACCCTCCTCCCGTGGGGTTACTCCAACACAGAGGAAGGAGCAGGGGAGTTTTTCAGAAGAGGTGGCTTAAGGATTAAAAGACCCTTTCTAGGTCCATGCACGGAGTGTGTGGGAGGGGATGGCGCGAGTGGAGGGCTCAGGGCGCTGCAGGAGGGGTGAGGATACAGAAAGAGCATGGGGATGGGTGGCTCAGCATGGCTGTGGGGGCTTGTCCTTATGAGGGTGGCAGGAGGAGGCAGTGCAAGAAGGGCAGCCCATGGCAGGGAGGCTCCTGTGTGGATCAGGCCAGCTGAGCTGGGTGGCTTTGGGAGGGAAGGGGAATGCTTGGCAGGGGAGACATCCCACTCCCAGATTTTCCTGCCAGCCTCTACTGTGCAGCAGTGGCTGCAGGGTCTGCAAATTGCTGCTGTGCTCTCGGCCCATTTGCTCCCCTAATGATGTCCCCAGTGTCTGCAGCCTCTGGGAAATCTCCTGTTTGGACTGGAGAGGCTGCTGTGCCTTCCAGTGCCCTGGGCTGGCCCCAGGCTCCCTCAGACACTGCTATCCCAGTGTGGTTGTGCCAGTGCAGAGCTGCTCTGCCACCCCAGTGCTGCCCCTCCCAGCCTTTCCTGAATTGCTGAGCCAGAAATAGCTGGGCTCTGGTTTTTTTTGCCTCTTTGGGAGAACTCTGGAGAGGAGCAGCGAGGGGACTCCAGGGCTGTCGTGCTGCTGTGGAGTTGCTGGCTTTCCTGCTGGCCAAGGGGGCAAGCCAGGAGTTTGTCTTTGCAGACATGACATGTATGGCCTGGCAGTCTGGGGGGAATTATAAATGTCAGCAAGGATCTCATCCCAGCTCGTGCCAAGGTGCAGCTTCAGTGGCCTGAGATGTGTGTCCAAGCACCTGCAAGCAAGGCAGTGCCTGAAACATCCTTCCAGGGAAAAAAGGAAACCAGCTTTATTAGTTATTCAGCAGGAGCTGCTCTCTCCTGGGTGTGCTGTGGTGGTGGTGTGCTCAGAGTTGGTGGGCAGGAGAAACAGCTCATCCCCCTCCATGGATGGTGGGAGAGGAGTCAGCCTTGGACTTGGGAAGCTTCCACAGCTTTTATTGTCATGTTTCTGCCTTTTTGTGCTTGCAGAGTAAGGCACATCTCTGGTTAACCCTGGAAGACTCAGCCTCAGCCCCAGCATGCCCCCACAGTCCATTCATGCTGTGGCACAAACGGGGAGAAAGGGGTGTCCTGCAGGAGCTGGGGCTGGTGGCTGGGAGGGGGATGTGGGTGTTCCTGGGAAGTGGTGCTCATCTCCTTGTGGGATGGTGGTGGGATGGGTCTGACCTCCCTGTAATTACAGCTCAGGGCTGGGTCTTCCCAGCTTTCACATGTTGGGGATGAAAGGCAGTGTGGATGTGAAAGCACCGTGCCAGCAACAGGGAAGTACCAGGGAAGTGGAGGGAGGGCAGGAAGGGAAGCACCATGAGGAGGTAGCCAAGAAATGCAGGAGCCAAGGAGCCTTAGGAGCAGTGATGGCAGAGCCACTAACAGCATCTTTGGTGGCTTCTTGAAGCTGTTGCACCCAGAGCCTGGTGAAGTGACCTTTGGAGTGAATCACAGCAGGAATTAATGGCTGGTTTCACACCAGGTGGCAGCATCCAGGTCCTGGGAATAGCACTGCAAGAGACATGGCTGTGTAGTCAGTGGGTTTCTGGCCAAGAAAGGGAGGAGATGCTAGGAAGAAGAGACAGCAGGAGGAAGTGGCAGCCCTGGACTCAGCAGCAGCCAGAACTGGCAGGGTTAAGACAAAGAAATGGCTGCAAATGCAGGAGTTTGCAGTTACTGGTGCTCAGAGTCCAGCAGGGCTCTTTGCTCTTGAGATACTGAAAATGCAGCTGACTCCTCATCTTGATTTGATTTTGTTTGCTGCTTGTTTGCTAAAATGAGCTCCTGCTTCTCTGGTGCAGGAGCAAGAGACAGCAGCCCCCTGCTTAGAAGCTCCCTGGTCATGACCATGGGAGTGCTGTCCTGGCGAGGGCAGCTCTTCTGTGCTTGGCTGGGCTGAAGCACCCTGACTCCATCCCCTTTTTTCTGCCCATCTCCAGTTTCACCACTGCATGACCAAAAGCATGAAATAGATTTTCCTTCCTTTTTTTTTCCCCCCCACGTAAATGCAAGGGAACTTTCTGCCTACGGTTGTGCCATTGGGATTCCCCAATGCCAAAGGTGCGAGCCCTGCCTGGAAAGGCAGGCAGGTAAATACAGGCAGGGCCGTGCTGCCGTGTGAGGGCACAGAGCTGATGGGTGCTGAAACCCAAGAGCAGTGTTACATAATTCGGACTGCAATGCAGAAGCTCTTCCTTAATTTTTAATTATCCAGTTGCCGCACGTATGTGGAGCTCGGCTCGGGATGCGAAGTCGGCCCGTGCACACGTGTGAGGGGCCTCGGCTGCTGGAGGTGACAGGAAAGCCTTCCCTGGTGTTCCTGTCCCTGGTGGCGTGGCAGGAGAAGCGAATCCCCGTGGCACTGAGCTGGGCTGGGCTGTGGTGGCTGGAGAGGATGCTCTGCACCCGTCCTGGGGACTCAGGGATGTCACACTGGGGCAGGGGGAGAAGGTTTGTGTGCAGGTCTGCAAAGGTCTTTGAGGTTTCTCTGGTTCACAGTGCTGGAGAAGTGGAAGCACCGTGGTCATTTTGCATCCAAATCACCTGTAGAGCCCCAGCTGCCTCTCAGGGTGGGTTTGTTGGGATGTGGGGAAAACTGTGGAGGAGCTGTTGCAGACCTCTGCTGTGAAGCACCATTTCTTCCCCTCCCTGTTTCTCTCCCTCTTTCAAATCCCCACTCTGCACTTTCTGTCCTTCCTACAAAGGCAGCTGCCTTGGAGCAGCTTAGGCTTCAAAGTTCCCAAAATAACAAAGGTTAAAATAAATTAAAAAAAAAAAAAAAAAGCATTGCTAAAAGATCAAGTCAGTGCCCCATTTGCACCTGGGCTGAGGGCTTCAAAGCTGCTGCAAAGAACCCCCCACGATCTCCATGGTCAGGCTTCTCAATGCCTGTGGTCCTGCCTTCACCCTCCTGCAGCCACAGGAGATTTTGTAGTAGCCAGGATGAGGCTGCAGGTGGCTGGAAGGGGTGGAGTGTCCTGCTGCTTTTGTTGCCTCTGGAGGCAATTGGAGTAAGTCTCTTGTGGAGGAGGAGGATGTGGTGATGGGCAGAGCCCTGTGGGTGCCCCAGAGCCCTGTCTCCTGGCCAGGCAGGTGGGCAAACAGCTCCTCTGTGCCCAGGGTGTGCTTTGTGCCTCTGCTGGCTCTGCTGATTTATACAGATCATCAATATGACAATTATATACACCTGCAAATTTAATTACCTCCATTTTCATCAGGCGGTGACAGATTTATGCCTCTATTCAGTTCCTGTAAATCTGAAAGAAGCTTGACTAGACCCAAAAGCCTTCCCATTGATTGCTGTGCACTGGCTGGTCTCTGGCCATCCTGACAAACTCTTCTTTCAAGAGTGATAAATTCGGGATGCACGGTTAACTTTTTCCCCTTCTACATCCTTCTTCCTTCTTTTTTTTTTTTTTTTTTTATTTTATTCAGCCTTTCACATCTTTCAGATCCTCCCCACAAACTTGAAAATGGAGCTTGAAATCATATAAGAGCTCCTAAGCACCAGAGTTTGTGATGCTAGGCTGCAGCTGGCAGCAGCCCATGCCTGTCTTCTCCATCCCTTCCTCCAAGACCAGCATTGTTCCCTCCAGCTCTTGGAAAAGCTCTTGGCCTAGCTGCGGATAGGAGAGCAGACAAGGATGTTTTGCTCCTGTTTCACTCCCTGGGAGGGTCATCCCTTGTCTCAGAAAACCAGCAGGTCGTGGCTCTCCCCCCAGGGGAGATGAGGAACAAGTAGCTGTGCTTGTTCCCTGTGCTGAGCACAGAAATGCCAAAGTAACATCTAATTTTCCTGCCCTCTCGGCCTCGGCACAACGAGCACTTACACAGATGAGTGTGTAGGAGTGAGCTGATGCTCACCCTTGAGGTGCAGCCCATGCCATCACTGTGGAGCATCCCCCCCACGTCCCCTGCTGGTCCCAGCTCCACTGCCTGACCTCCCCTGTACGATATGCTCTGATGTTTCTCTAAGTGCCTGGCAGATGGGCTGGAGTGGCCAGCCATTACCTTCCCTGCCAGTCTGTGATGGATATAAATAGTCCTTTGCCTCCCTGTGAAAATTGCTGGCTGCCTTGTAAAGCTGAAGGGAATCTTGGCAAGTGTCTTGGGGCTGTAGGGTCTGACAGCACGGAGGGCTGGGATTCGGAAAGGGGGAGTTTCTGGCTGGGTGTTAAGAGGATCGCCTCTGTCACTAGGAGGGAGCTGCCCTGGGGTATCCCCTCCTCCCATGAGGCAGTGCCTGGGGGAGCAGAGGGTCTCAGCCACCCCCAAAGGGACACATGGATGTGGGATGCACCCTTGAGTGCTGGCCTGGGTAGCACAAAGCTGGCTTTGCAGTCGCTCTTGAACCCCAGGAGACTGGGCAGTGTGGGGGTAGTGGGTTGTTGTCCCTTGGCATCTGCAGCCAGCACTGATAATTGAGAAAAAAATAGTTGAAACTGCAGTATATCTATATATGGTCCTTTCCCTGCTGCCCAGGTCTGTGCTGCAGGGATTTCTCGACCTGGGTTGTGCCTCTGGGCTCTCTGCTCAATGTGGCTCTGTCCTCCCTGAATTCAGTACCTTTTGCAGTGCTTTCATACTTTATGGTGGATGAAAAAGAAGTTTTTGTTGGTTTTTGCACTTGTAAATCCTTGCAAAGTGAGAAACAGTGAATAAGCATTGCCTTTCCCACTGCTCCATGGGCCTGATGGTTTTACAGGCTTTTATCAAGTCCTCACCCTGTTTTTTGGTTGCTTTACTGAGGAGTCCTAACACAGTTGGTTTCTCCTCTTCGCAAAGCCATTTGCAGCATCTCATCTTCCTTGTACCCCTCCTCCAAACCTTCCAAGCTTTGCCTCCTCCTTTTCGAGATGGTTGACCTGAATATCACTTGCAGGATTCCAGATCAGCTTGCTTTCACCAAGGTTGAGTTTCACCTGCCCACTTCCTTGCCCACTTTCCTCCTGCACTTCTCAGTTTTAGCTTTGAGAAGACTAAATTTAGCCTTGGTGACCAACTTTGTCATTCTCCTCCTCTTCCAGGGTGTTTCTGAGCAGCCAAGGTCCTGACAAAGATCTCCGTGGGGCTTCTTGGTAACCTCCTTTCATCATGAAAACTAAACCCTTACTCCTCCCCCACCTGGTGGGCTTCAAGATGACTTTCCTTCTCATCCCAGCACCACTTTGGTGCTTTGGGGAACTTTGAGGGTGGATTTTGACAAGAACTTTTTGAAACGAGTCTGTCAAATTGGATCACCCTTATCTGCTGGCTTACAATGTTGGGTGACCTGTATTTACTGGTGCACCTACAGGTTCCTCTAACAAAGTGTCCAGGGCACAAGCAGAATTTACTGGTCTTTAATTTCCTTGATGCACAAGAGCTTTTATAAGAAATTGAGCTTTCCTCTGGCAGGTTTTCCTCTCGAGTTGCTCACCCTGTCGGAGTGATAGTGGTTGTGTTGGTGGAGTTCTGCAGTTCGTAGGTGAGCACCATCTGAGCTCAGGGGTTTGTGCCCTCCTTCTCACTGATTTGCTGGGAGACAGTTCAGCCAGGATAGTAATTTTCCATGGCTGACTGGGAACCTCTCCATCATTTGGACCCTTTCCACGGGGACCTGATTTTCCCTCTGGAAGAGGTGACGTGACAGCATTGCAGGGTGAGATATCAACTACAGATGTGGTCCTTTCTGGGGTTTTTATAGCAGCATGGCATCTTGGAAGTGCATTCACACATTCTCTTTATTTTCCTTTTGCTCCCTGTCATGGGTGGGCACTTGGGTTCTTTTGAACATGACCGTGTCACCCGAGTGTTGGGCCAGGAGGTGGATTTGCCTCCCTGCCCACATTTCCTCTGTGGTTCACAGCTACAGCAGATGGGACCAAAGTAACAAGACAGGAGTGAAAATCAAACACCAGCGAATGTCCCAGTCTGCTTGTTGTTTTCCCCCCAGCTTTAGGTCAAATTTGAGAAATGTGATGGAAGAATAACCTTGGAGGGGGAGCCGCACAGGTGCGGCCGGGCGCGTCCTTGGGCCGTGGGGAAGGGCAGGGCAGGGAGGGCTGTCAGGTTGGAAATTCAGCAGCTGCAGAGCAAACCCGGTCAGCTCAGCCCCACGAATGATGGATCAGCGTCCTCTGCTCAAAAACAGTCGTGCAGCTCAGCGTCACCCCCAGAGTGACGGAGGGTTTGTTGGTAAAGAAAGGGAGGGCTTAGGGCTCTGGCATATTTGGGACAGAAATCCCAGTTCAAGGCTAAAGCATGGCTATGGCTTTGAAATGTAACTCCCTGGTGACCTTCCCAAAAGCAAAGGCGCCCTGCATTCCAAGGAGAAACCTGGCTAGCTGTCAGCCATGCTGGGGCACCTCGTGGCTTCACGTGTACCAGCCTCACGCGCAGGCATCGTGGTGGGGTGATCTCTCTGACCTGGCCTGAGAGTGGCTCCAGGGAGATCACCACTGCCTCTCCCTCAAACCTTTTTGTCCTCCCACATCTATGAGTCTTTTGGAGATTTTCCCCCAGGGGCCCTCTCCCGTGAAGCAGGTTCCTATATATACAGTGAGGTTTATGTTTGCTGGTATGGGAAAGCTGGGTTGTCTTGAAAAGGCGGAATGACCCGCAGAACGAGCTGGTTTTCCTACCTGAGACCGGAGACAGGAAAAAATGCAAATGAAATATGGGTAGTCAGTGATGAATGTGAATTTTTAAAGCAGGTCCATAAAAACATTGATATTATCCCATGAATTATCTGTCACTGAAACCCTGGAAGTATAAGTGAGTTAAGTATCCAGATAAGCGTTTTGACATCTGAATTGGTAGAAATCAAGGCCTGAGGTCCCAGCAGAGAGAGCAAGTGACTCATGGTGGGAAGGTCTCCTGAGTCACTTCAGGCAGTGGAGACCCTGGGAGGAGTGCAAGGCTTGATTTAGCTGAGTTCAAGCCCTTTAAAGGATGTGTGTGGTTTAGGCATGGAGCAAAAGCCTTAGCTAATGGGGAACTTAAATTAAAACACAGTCAGGTTCCGGATGGAAAATAAGGCAGGTTTAAATGTTAACGAGGAAATACAAGTCCAAGTCAAAATCTGTGCTCGGCTGTATGAAATGGCTCTGTGGAGACCAGCATTATGGCAGAGTTCATTTGACTTATTGGAGGCATCTATTAGTGCAAAACGCTTCCAAATGGAGAGAAAAATTGTTTTGCTGGGTGTTTTTTTCATCAGAATGCTGACGTGAGTTTTTAAGGAGAGTTGTTCTCCTCGTGTGCCACCATGCCAGGTCTCAGTGGGGTGATGAGGACATGGGAGTAGGTCCAGGTCAGCACCAGGCTCATGGGCCGTGGTTTTGATGTTGCAGCAGCTCAGGTGAAGAATTGGGCCGTAACAGAGGTGTTGCCTCCCAAAATCAGGACATGCAGAGGTGTTGTCTCCAGAAGGACTGGGTTTGCTTCGCGTGGGACAGCTGCCCCAAGAGAAATGAGGCTGTTTGGGATAATGAAGAACAAAGCAGGTATAAATCCACACACCTCCAGCACCTTCAACCTGTTTTTTTGTCCTCTCCTCAAATTGCTCCTGTAGGACCTTTCTGTCCCCACTCCCTCCCCTGGCAGATGGGCTGGGAGGGGAGCAGCCACGGCTGCTATGTTAAAAGCATCAGCTGGGGCCTTTGGAGGCTGCTGCTCCTGCAGATGTGAAGGACCTGGGCCACGTTTGATACCAGGTGAAAGTGGCACAGCCTAATTAGTGGCCTCCTACTGTTATTAACCTCTGACTCAGACAGGCTATTTTTTAACAGAGGTGCAAGAAGTTAATACTAGTGCTAATGGCTTCCTATCCAAGGCCTTAATGAAAGCCATGCAGGGACCAGGCTTTTCATCAATATCTTTCAAACTTTGATCTTGAAATTATCCTCTCCCCCCACCATTTTTTTTTTTTGTTAATTTTTGCCTTTCTGCCCACTTTTCTGCCTCCTCCTGTACAAACTGGTCAGCAGGGTTGGCACCTGCCAGATCTGTAGCAGAGCTGACACCCTACAACATCCAGATAAATCATCCCAGCTGGCTCCATGGGTCACTGTAGCATCTCCCACCAGGTGGTGAGATGTCTGCTTGGAGAGCAAGACAAAGGGAAAAGTGAAATCTGTTGGACTGGGAGAAGAGAGAGTAAAGAGGTGCTGTGTTAGGGAGGAAGCTTGGTCTTGATCTTGTCTTGGTCTTGGTCTTGATCTTGTCTTGGTCTTTTGCTTAAGCCAAACTCCAAGAGAGCTTCACAGATGCAGGAAAGCATTTATTTATATGTGTAAATTTTTCAAGTGTGCAGTGCAGCTGCAGGGTCACGTCCTGATGTCTGGTGAAAGAGGGTAACGTGCTCAGGCTCTGTGGCTGGATTGTGCTCTTCTAAAACAATAATCCATTTTTTATTGAAATGTATTTAAAAAAAAAAAAGCCTGTTTAAATAAATTTGAAATTATGACAACCTATTTTAAGGCTTAAATTTACTATAATCTATTAATCATTTAAATAACTTCCATCAAGGATTTCTTCTCAAATATTAATGAGATGAAGGGTGCTGCTTTTACAATGATATGTCAGATCAGGGGGAAAACATCTCTAACTCTAGCTTTCTAAATGTCACAATGTCACATACTTAGTATCTATTATTTTCACTCTTTACAATGGAGCAAATGCTGGTATTTACATTTTTTCCAAATGTCAGTATGTTGAGTTCCTGCTGTGCATGAAAGTTCTTGCCTTAATTACCCATAATTTCACGTTAGCAGGCAGGTGCAGGGAGAGTGTTTTCCTCCATTTGAGCTGGTTCATACGGAGTTGAGAAGCCATGGGGAGTTGGGAAAGCAGGCAAGCTTGATTTCCCCTCTCAGTCCATGAATAAAGAGCATGTGGGAGAGGAGGAGATCTGCTGCTTCAAATCCTCCCGGCTCCCAGGGCCGGCTTTTCAAAGGGGATCTGTGTCCCTAAACACACAGTTAGAGGGAATTCCAAAAGTGCTTCTGGCTTCCTGGTGACTTAACTCTGGGTTTTGCTTCCCACCAGCGTGGTGGAGTGCTCAGCATCCCTGTGCTGGGGACACTCCAAGTGCCCTGATCACCGCCAGAAGCACGGCCCGTGCTGAGCACCAGCACTCTGCCAGTTCACTCGCCGTGGCTAATGTTTCTTTTGATTAATCAAATCAGTTTGGGAGGATGAACCTGGTTCCCGATGCAGATTCTGCCCCCCTCCCCACCTCCCCTGGCAGCCAGCTCACTTAAGGCAGCCTAATGAAATTAATTAACAGCAAATTTAAGATGTTGTTTTTCAGCGCTGTAATTGAATTCCAGTTTTCATTTGAAGGCAGCATGAAACAAGCAAAATAAAGATGATAATTTGCAAAGTGAGACGGGCGCCTTCCCACTGCCATCAATGGGGCAGGTACAGGAGGGAAAGCTGTGCCTCAGTGGGAAGCTGATGGCGTTTTTTCTGGTCATCCCAACAAAATTTGCTATTTTCACAAAAAATAGCTAACAGGCAAATGGCAGGCTTGAGCTGATGGCTGAGATTGAGGTGGTGTGAGATGGTGATCAAGCTGATCTGGTCTGAGGGGGCCACAGTGGTTGAAACAGTGCCCATCTCTCCTAGGGAGAGGTGCTGGTTACCCTGTCTTTGGCTGAGACCCAGCTCTAGGATGTCCCTGAAATTTTGGAGTTAGCCAGGTGAATTAGGTTTGATTTGGCATTTAGTGTCCTGGAGCATGTGTTGTGTCCCTGCCCTCAGCTGCTCTTCCTGCCTGAGTGTCCTCTACTTCCATGACAGCCCAGCTTTGTCCATCTGTCTCACTGCCCCAAACCCTGGAATTAAAGGTACTTAGGGAAAATAGGGTTACTTGGGCAGAAGCTGCAGGTACCTCTGCAGGTCTCTGGGCTGAGTCCTGTAGAAAATGTTTGAAAACTGAAAACCTCTGAAATCACAGCCAGGTTCACATTTCACTGCTCACAAAGGACGGTAAATATTTTGTCTGCAATAATTTGTGGTGTGGTCCCAGTGATGCCATGATGCTGCTGAAAAGTTGTCCTGTATCCTGAGTTCCCAATGTCTGAAGCGGTGTGGGTAAAACCTGCCCAAACTAGAGCTGGAAGGAGACTGCTGGGTTACTGCTGTCACTAAGTGCTGTCTCCCTGCACCACAGCTGGAGTTCTGGAGCGGCCCACATCTGGATTATACCCAGAGATAGGGCTTTACTCCCCTTAGCCCTTCAGGTTTGTCATTTATGTAGGGGCATGCACGGTGCTGGCGGGAGGTGACTGGAGGGCGTGCATCCTTTGGTCCCTCCAGCCATTTTTTTGGGAAGCGGTGAACGTCTCCCATGAACCCTCTGCTCCACACCTCCCCCTTGACCGGCTTTGCTCTTGCAGAGATCTCAGGCAACACGGATGACATCCCGCTGGTGCGCTGGCGGCAGCAGTGGCTGGAGAACGGCACCTTGCTCTTCCACATCCACCACCAAGACGGGGCCCCCAACCTGCCCGGCTTCGACCCCACAGAGGAACCGCAGACCGAGTCGGCAGAGGAGGAGCTGAGGATCCTCCACATCTCTGTCATGGTATGTGATGGCGAGGCAGCCCCTGTTTAGCTGTGCAGAAGCCTGTAGAAAATACAGTGGCTTTTGAAAAGCCATTTATTTCCCCATCTGGCTCCAGCTGCCCTAGGGTGGGGAGCTGTGCTCACCTTTGGGGTGGTCAGGATGCCCTGGGCACCCCTCTGAGTGGTGAATGCTGAGTGCCTTCACAGGCTGCTTCAAAGCTCTCCCTTAGTTTGCATCACTTTGAAAATACGTTTGTGGGGTGCCTTTGTCCCCGGGGGCTCTGTGCTTTGAAGGTCTCCACCACGTTAACCCGGGGTTAATTCCCATTGACTCCTCAGGAGCCCTTTGCCCGGTGCATGGTGCCTGCTGCCCTCTGCCCTGATGCACAGCGGGTGTCACAGTGCCACCAGGCACTGTCACCACTGCTTTTATCAGCGTGGCCATGGTTTCATGTGCCGAGGTTGCACAGCAACACTCCACCCAGCTACACAGAGAGAAGGTTTTAAAAGCAGAGAAAGGAGAGATCTGTAGGTTGGGGGGAGATCTGTGCTGTGTTTGTTGGTTGTTTGTTTGGTTTTTTTTTCTGTTGTGCTGGAAAAAAACTTGAAGAATCCTACAATTTTTGTGCCACTGGAAGATAATTAGCCGGAGACAATGTGTTGCAGAGGCTGGAAACAGGCTGTTCAGTGGTGTCTACCCTAATAAGAGCTTCAATTGCTCTTCCAGATTGCAGCCCCAGGCCAGGCTTCTCCTCCATCATTTGTGCTTGATTAGTCTGAGGGAAAAAAAATGGTTTGCAAAGCCACTCCCAAAAACATCTTGCACCATTATCTCAATTTTACTGTCTGTTCCCAGCTGCTCCTAAGAGGGTGCATCACCTCTTGAGAGGCTGGTCCTGCTGTGGTCTTGATCTTCTTGGGCACTGCTGTATGCCAAGATCAAGGCACAAGTGCCTGGATGAAGGTTTGTTACCGAGCTGATGAAAAGGATGTCTGCAGCTCATCGCTGTCATACCGAAATGTGCAAATGCAGATTGAGTCCTCCTCTGCCCTTTTTCCCCATCACTCTCAGCTCTGCTCCGACAGCATCCTTACTTCCTGACAAATAGAGCTTGGCTTTTGTGCCAGGAGTCAGGATCACGTGGCGTTTTCAAGGCTGATTTTCCTTCTTTGCTGTGTGGTTGCCAAGGGAAGGAGTGTGAGTGAGGGATTGTATCCATCGTGACCAAGGTCTGCTCGTGGACCAGGTGAGGAGCACTCCCGCACCCATCCCGTGCAGGGCTCCTCTCCCAGCCATCACATGGATGCTGGACTGGGGGGAATAAAGCAGAATGGGATTTCAGTGCTCCTGTGAGGGAAAAAGGGGCTATGAGGTGGTGGTCTGACCCTCTCCAGTAGTCAGTAGGTAGGGGAGACTTCAGTTCTGGTTTTCATCCTCCTCTCAGAGCCTCTTGAAATCTCAAGAGTCCACACGCTGCTTTTCTCAGGGATAATTTGAGCTCTCAGACTATTGGGGCAGAAGAAGCTCGTTTTCAATGAAATGACAAGTCTCTTTTGTGAACCCACAGCCACTGCCTGAAAAAAAATGGGCGTCCAGCTCAAATTTGAGCTCCAGCTTGGTCTCTCCTGTTCACCAGCAGAGGCGTATGGCAGAGCTTGCTGGTGTTTGGGGGATTTAATGTGCCTATAGAGGGTGAAGGAAAGCCAGGAATGCCCTGGAATTCCTCCTACCTGCTTGTCATGCCACCTGCAGGTGGACTTTCTCTAGGGTGATGGAGAGCCATGACAGAGGAGGCCATCTCTGGTGGGGATGGGGATAATCCCCACTCATTTACGGATCGCAAGATCTCATAGGGATTGGAGCGTGATACAGAATTAGGTTTCCACTTTGCCACGAAAAATTCTGCACGACTATGCCAGGCACTTTATACAAAGGCATGTAGTGATGGAATTAGAGTCATACAGAGAATAGATATTGGGAAGAAATTCTTCCTTGCGAGGGTGCTGAGGCCCTGGCACAGGTTGCCTGGAGAAGCTGTGGCTGCCCCATCTCTGGAAGTGTGCAAGGCAAGGTTGGACAGGGCTTGTCCCTACTTTTGGCAAGGGCGTTGGAATGAGGTGAATTTAAGGTCCCTACCAATCACAACCATTGTAAGATTCTATGGTTTTTGTATCCAGGGCCAGTTTTCAGCCCCAGCAATATTATCTGATGTCCTGGCTGTAGGCTTGCTGGCCAGAAAGATGCCAGCCAGCTCCCTGACTTCTGCAGGACTGCTGGTCTCCTGAATCACTGTGTTTGTTTTCTCTTTCTTCTTTTTTTTTTTTTTTTTTTTTTTTCTTATTTGTTTGTTTTGGTTTTGTTTTTAAAGAAAGTTGGGAAGGAGGCTGGGGTGGTGCATCACAGCTCCATTATTCTGGAAATGAAAGGGGATTAAACTGTAATGGCCATTAAACTTCCTTCTCCAGCTGCCTCTCCTGCTTCTCATTCAGTAATTCCCTTAATGTTTTATCCTAATGGAGCAGATTATTACTATTATTTTATTTTCTCAAGATCACCTGTTGCATAAGAAAAGAGGAGGGAGACCGGAGCTATGGATGGACTCTGAGCTCTTAACTGGCTCCACATGCTTTTTCTTGTTATTATTGTTATTATTCTTGGCAGATTGTGCATAAAGGGCCAGTTTGGGGCTTTCATCTCACCGCACACTATCCGTGTACAGTGACGTCTTGCAGGAGGGTGATCTTGGGGACGGTGGCAGGATGGCCAGGTGCAGTTTTGGGGTCCATTCCTGTGGGACAGGAGCTTTTCCAGCCTCTTTCCCCAAACATGTTCCCCAAACAGCACTTCAGTCATCTGCCTGTCTCAAGCCTTGATCTCTTTTAATCTGTGCTGCAATTGCTGCCGGATACCCTGGGAAAATCTCCCAAGATTGAGAGTGACAGCGTTGAAACCGGTTGGAAATGGGTCAGAAAAAGTTGCCCTTAGGAGCATTTGCCTGGAATAAAGCTGATCTCTGTTTTCAAAAGCAGGAGAGTGAAACAAAACATGCTTTGCTTTAAATGCTGCTTTTTCATGCCTCGGTGGCGACTTCAAAACTGGTCCAGCCCAAGGCAGGCTCCAGGCCAGCACTGGGTGCTCCAGGTGCCAGCAGACTCTTGGTGATCGGGCTCCCCTTTCCACAATGGAGCATCCCTGGGGCGTTTGTGTCCCAGGGGATGGCGGATGCCGGCCCCTGGCTGATCCCTGCTCGCGCCTGTGCCCGCAGGGAGGGATGATCGCCCTGCTGCTCTCCATCCTCTGCCTGGTGATGATCCTCTACACGCGCCGGCGGTGGTGCAAGCGGCGCCGCGTGCCGCAGCCCCAGAAGAGCGCCAGCGCCGAGGCGGCCAACGAGATCCACTACATCCCGTCGGTGCTGATCGGGGGCCACGGGCGGGAGAGCCTGCGCAACGCCCGCGTGCAGGGCCACAACTCCAGCGGCACGCTCAGCATCCGCGAGACGCCCATCCTGGACGGCTACGAGTACGACATCACCGACCTGCGGCACCACCTCCAGCGCGAGTGCATGAACGGCGGCGAGGACTTCGCCAGCCAGGTCACCCGCACCCTCGACTCGCTGCAGGGCTGCAATGAGAAGGCCAGCATGGACCTCACACCAGGTGGGCTTGGGCTGAGCTGGGTCCTTTCCGGCTTGTCTTCTCTCCACAGTTCTATACAGGTGTTTTCCCTGGAGCATTTTCCCTGTTTCTCTGGGTTTTCGTTGGGTGTGAGATGTTGGTGGTCCCCTGAAGGCACTCCCGTCGCTGGGAGACCTTTCAGCCTGTGGAGAGCAGTCCCTGCTGAGTGGGACATGGCTGGGACAATGCAGCTTTGTGGTTTCCATGGCCTGACTGAGAACCAGAATGGGGTTCCCTCCATGCCATCCCGTTGTGACCCCTAAACTTCCCTTTGTGTCCCCAGATTTCTGGTGTCTTCTTCGGGTGAGGTTTTAGTAGCTAATTTTTACTTGCTGTCAGTATGGTTCAGAGTTAATGCTGCCTTCTGATCACCAGCAGGGATTCTTTGAGGCTTGTCACAAACCTGTTCTTTGGTCATATCACTAACTGAGCCATCCAACTAGAGCCTTCCCAGATAATTTGGGAAGATCATGGTGTGGTGCCTGAAGCTGCCCTGCATATGAAGAAGTGCCTTGAGAGTCTGAGTGTTAAATCTCAGCTTTTGGCTACTTTGGTGGAGGTGCCAATCCTCTTCAGGATCTGAGCTGCTCATTAGTGTGCACTGAGGGCAGCTCAGCTCATTAGCTTCAGCGCCTTGATCACCCCAGGATGATCTGGAGATGGATCCGAGGAAACCTTTCTCTCACCTCCCCCCCTTTTAAAAGTCTTCATCCGTGAAATATTTTGCCTTCAATTCTTCCTGCTCAGGGAGCGATAACGCCAAGCTGTCCCTGATGAACAAGTACAAGGACAACATCATTGCCACCAGCCCCGTGGACTCGAACCACCAGCAGGCCACGCTGCTGTCCCACACCTCCAGCAGCCAGCGCAAGCGCATCAACAACAAAGCGCGAGGTAGGGCGCTCCCTGGGGTGGGTGGGGCGCCTCGGGCTTCCACCCACCCACATTCCAGCCACCCACCCTCTCCTGGGATGGAGAAATAGGACCAGAGCGTGGAGAGAGCATGGGAAATAGGGTTTGGGTGGGGAGAAACAGAAAATGTGGTGCCTGCAAGGATGCAGGCGATGTTGGGCTGGTTGGTTACGAAGATGCAGGTGGTGTTTGTCCCAGTAAATACTACAGGATACCGGCACAGCCGTGGGAAAAGTTGCAAGGTAACCCGTGGTGGGGGGGTCTGGCTGTGTGTGCTGGGAAGGGGAGCAGATGCTGTCCCTGCTGCACCTGGCAGATGGAGCTTCTGGTCTGTAGTGCAAGGCTTTCCCTGAAGGGTGGTGTAGGATGCCAAGGTTTGGGGTGGCACGGTGCCAACCCCTCCATGACTACACTCAGTGTCCCCTGCAGCTGGCTCGGCATTTCTCAACCCCGAGGGGGACTCAGGGACAGAGGCAGACACCGATCCCCAGCTGACCTTCTACACGGACCCCTCACGGAGCCGGAGGCGCAGCAGAGGTGGGTGACGAGCCATCCCTCTTGCCTTATTTGCCGTTGCTTCTCTGGCTTTGGAGGCTTTGCATTGGCAAGAAGATGGAAACCCGAGTGCAATCCCAGCTGCCGCAGGCAGGCACCAGCCCCTGCTTCGCAGCAGGCTGCTGCTGCTCTCCAGTGGAGTTTCTCAGCAGAGGATGAAATGCATTCTGATGTTTTGCTGGAGGCTCCTGCCGGGCACTGGTGTATATTAATGAGGAGCACGCTTCAAAGGCTGGCCCGTGCTGCTGCTCCCGTGCTGCTGCTCAGCGCCGTGCACGTACCAGCTGTGTGTGCACCACGGGATGGGAACAGCCTCGGTCCCAGGCAGGAGTCCTGCCCCACTGCCCTGCTCTGTCCCTCTGGGAGGTTTCCTCTTCCCAAGAGGAAAGTTAGTGTCTGTTTTCCCTCGATGAGTCTCGTTTGCTGGATGATGCCTTGTTTTTCTGGGAGTGGCAAGACTGGGAGCCATCTCCTTCAGCTGATGCTGGAGGGCTCATTCAGGCTTTGTCTCCAGACAGTTTGTTTTCCGCTCAGCTTCTTCAGCTGAAAGATTAAAAGTCAAAGACCTGCATGCTCTGAGCAGTTAGGGCTCTCTATTGCTTTTTCAAGAGCATCAATGAGCCTGTTGTCATAACAAAATTAACCCGAGTGAAGTGCCAAGAAGGAGTGGGGAAAACCAGGATACTGCATTTACCTTTTTTCCTAATATTGCTGCTCTGCTTTAAAGCTCTGCTGCTGTAAAGTTCTCAGCATGCTGCAGTGCAGGGTGTGGGAGAGCCAGGGCTCTGGGGGATCAGGAAGATCTTGGTCACAGCGGGAGAGAGGGATGGAGGGTCCCATGGCAAAGGCTGCTTCATGTTCTTCAAAGTCCAAAGGGATTCCATTTGATTTGATTGATGCTGGATTTCCAGGGGGCTGGGCAGGGTCTCTGCATCCTGAGGTCCCCTGGCTGTGCCTGAAGATCTTCCTGGGTGCTGCAGGTGTCAGGGTTGACTGTGCTCCTGTGTTTTTCAGTGGGGTCCCCCCGAAGCCCCGTGAACAAGACCACGCTGACCCTGATCAGTGTGACGAGCTGTGTCATCAGCCTGGTGTGCTCTTCCCACATGAACTGCCCCCTTGTCGTCAAGATCACCCTCCACGTCCCTGAGCACCTGATTGCTGACGGTGAGCACCCCGTGGCCTTACCCATTCCTTCCTGCCCCCTCTGTGAGGATTGATGGAGGAGAGGGGGAATGACAGACAGGATGGGTGCAAGACAGGAGGGACAGGTGTGGATGGAGGGCACCAGGGTGGGGCAGAGGGAATGGGCATGGGATGGAGGGTGTGAGCACAGGACAGGAGGGATGGGTGGAAGAAAGAGGGGGATAGAGGGGAAGAGTCCATGACAGAGGGGACTGGTGTGGGATGGAGGGTACCATGTTGGGAGCAAGGGATGGAGGGGATAGGCACAGGACAGAAGAGACAGACACAGGGTGGTGATGGCTGTTGTGGGACACAGGGCTTGCTGCAGGATGGAGGCGATGAGCATAGGGCCAAGGAGATTATTGTGGGTTGGAGGGGGATAGATATGGGATTAAATGGACCACGATGGGATGGTGGGACAGAGGGATCAAACCTCAGTGTGGGACCAAGGGGAGGGGTGTGGGTTGGAGATGGCTGCTGTGGGGCAGAGGGGAAAGGGACAAGATGGAAGGAGCTGTCATGGGATAGAGAAGACAGGTATGGAATGGAGGGGGCTGTCATACGGCCGACAGGATGGGCACAGGACAGAGCATTCCTTGTGGCACTGCCCCCAGTCGTGGGGCAGAGGGTACTATCTCAGGATGGAGTGAATGGGCAGGGGAGGGAGGGATCCATCACAGGATGGGGGGCAAACATCAAGGGATGGATGGGATGTGGGGAACCACCGTGGGATGGAGGGTGCAGCAGCAGGTTGCTGTCACTGACTTGTGACAACACCTTGTCTCGGTGGCAGGAAGCCGGTTCATCCTGCTGGAAGGGAGCCAGCTGGATGCCAGTGACTGGCTGAACCCAGCACAGGTCGTCCTCTTCTCCCAGCAAAACTCCAGTGGGCCCTGGGCCCTGGACCTCTGTGCCCGGCGCCTCCTGGACCCCTGTGAGCACCAGTGTGACCCCGAGACTGGTGAGTGTTCCTGAGGGTGGGGTGGGCTTGTGAGCTCACCTCTGCCTCCTCAGCCTGGCTGTGGTGGGAAGGTGCTTCCTCACCTTCTTCCTGGGCAGCAGGGAGCTGCTGGGTGTCCTGGTGTGGCTGCAGGCTGCACTTGGCAGGGAAGCACATGGAAAGCCTTTGTTCTCCCATGTCCCTGATGTCCCTGTCTCCACAGGGGAATGTCTCTGCTATGAAGGGTACATGAAGGACCCCGTGCACAAGCACCTCTGCATCCGGAACGAGTGGGGAACGAACCAGGGGTGAGTGCCCAGGCGTGGAGTGTCCTCACACGAGCTGCTGGGCTTCCACAGCTCCTCACCACAGCTGTGGTGACTTCTTGGATGGCAGGGTTAGAGGCACTTCAGTGAATTGTAAGGTCAGCACACAGCTGGGCTCTGCAGCAGGTCTGCAGGAGGCGAGGATTTCTGTTCTTTGAAACAATCAGGAATGATGTACAAGAGGCCATTATCGCGTTTCAGAGTAAACACCCCCTGGAGAAGATCGAGGCTGTTCCTCCCACCCTTGTGTGCACTGTCTTGGGCATCCTGCCCCTTGTGGGGCTTTAGTTTTGGGTGTGTGAGGCATCAGAGGAGGGCTGAGGTCGGGCTGAGGTCCCCATTGAAAACTGGAAAAATTAAATGCTCTGATACTGTGGCTGAGGGAACAGAGGAGCCACCATCTGCTCCAAGCTTTACACACCTGGAGGTGGTAAAGGAAATTTTTCTGATGTTTCAGCAGCAATTCGGTGGTGGATTCCAAAAGTTCCCATCTCTCTGTGACCCTCAAGGGGATGCTCCATCTGTCCTTCAACACCTGTGGGTCTGTGACGTGCAGCTGGGGCCTCCCAGGAATGGCTGGAGGTGGTGTGCAGAAAGCCAAACATCCCCAGATTCAGAGGTCCCACGTGCATCAGCACCAAACCCTTTTTTACCCCCCCTTATCTCATTACGTCGCAGCTGAATCTGTGCTGGCCCTGCACGTGTCAGGATGCCCTCTCTGAAGTGATTAGTCTTCACAGTGGGAAGAGAGAAACCATCAAAGGCTGGGCTTGGCGTCCCCCCTGCCGTGTCGCTGCGCTGGGGGCTGTCGGTGCCAGCACTGCCCCGCTGTGTCCCTTTGAACAGGGGCCCTGGGGAGAGCACTGCTGCTCCATCTCCAGCCCCCTCTCTGGTTTTATCATTTTCAAGGCAGTTTAACAGCTGAAGGCAGCGTGGAGCACCGGCTGTGTCAGACAAGCTGCTGCTGTGGGTGAGCCAGGGCGATGGCCCCGCGCTGGGGATGTGCTCTGGGCTGTGCTGGTGGTCCCCAAATCTCTGCTGGGGTGGGACAATGCAGCTCCTTGTCCTGCCTGTCCCCAGGGGCCAAGAGGAATGTCCCCAGCTCCTCTGTGCCATCTCATAAGAGGCACTGAGTGATGGGCTGGGGTGTGTGGGGGGTTTTTCCCCTGCCTCGTTTGGGAGGTGCTGTGTTTAGGAGTGTCTCACAGTGGGCTGGAAAGAGCCCACAGCCACCTGTGGCCACATATGGTTTTGTGCCAGCCTCTGCCTCCATCTGAGCAGTGTGTAGGGCCCAACACCCTGCAAAAAGCAAATTGGCAAATAACTTTGTCCATCGAGGCTACTAATAAAAGAGGATAAGCGCTGTGGAGAAACATTTGCTTCCTGAGCCTCTGCTTTTCCTTTGCTCCTGAGTGTGGGTCTGCAGCTTCACACTTTTCTTCCATGCACACTGCTCTTCTCCAGCTTCTTCCTGATTTAGCTGCTTCACTTTCTGAAGGCAAAGTGGAGAAAAAGATGCTGCTTTCAGGTAGATTGGGAAAAAAAAATATAGATGTAACAAGCAGGAGAGGAGCCAAGGGCAAGAAAGACCAATACATTCCTAAAGCCCGGACCTGTTTGCATCTCCTGACCCAGCTTTGGTCTCAGCAATGCCCACCTGAAAGGTGCTCAGGACCTCCCCTGTTCCTCTGGGGGATTTGGGGCTGCTTTTTTAGACCTATCTCCAGCTTCAGGCTCCCACAGGAGCCTTTTCTCTGCCTTTTCTCCTGCAACAGGATTCCTATCTGGCCAGGGTACATCTTGTCTTGTGTTTCTTCTTCTATACCAGAGTTGGCTATGACAAAATATGTGCAGCATTGCCAAAATATTTTTCTGTTGGAGGCAGAGAAACGTGGCAGTTCTCTTTTTCCCCAAGGTGCCACACAGCCCTAGACCACGGTGGGGCTGTCAAAGTCCTTCTGTCCTGCTCTGGGCTCTCGAGAAGGTTCCAATGCTGCAGCTGTCACCATCCTCAGAAAACTCTCTCAAGCCTCTTGAAACTGGGGTCATTTTGTGTTTCTTCACTGAACTTGTCAGATTCTTGTTTCATAAAATGGTAGCAGCTGAAACCACACTTGACCATCCCTACCTGCAACTTCCACTATTTTTAGGGGCTCTTGAAAGCATGTTCACACTAAGCATTGTGATGCCAAGGGCAGCTTGGTGTTTAATGAGAGTTTTTTTCCTTTTCTGCTGTCTGTTCCTGATGTCCAGGTGCTGCTTAGTGCAGCTCTGCCTGGGAGGGCTTGTGATGGTGGAGGTCCTTTTGCATGAACCTTTGGCCTCCACAAGGTCATGACAGTGATGAAGTCTCCTTAGCCTGGGAGAACCATCTTGTCAGAGCCTGTTTACCTGAATAACTTGTAGCTGTAAGCTGGTATTTATGTTTTTTGGGGTAGAGGTTGAGCGCTGTTCTGCCTTTTCTTGGGCTCATCAGCTCACTCCCAGTTCCAGGCTCACCTGAAAGAGATGTCTGCAAATATTCTGCTCTCTCCCCATCTCAAGGTGAGATCAGCTGTGCCTGAAACATTTCTGACTGCTGTTTGTCCAACATGCTCTGAACCCTCCAATATTGAAGTGATGTTCTGCTGCCACGGGTCAGTCCCCAGAGAAACCACGCTGGTGCTTGGTCAACAAAGCAGGATTTGCCAAATCCCTTGGCAAACTTGGGAGTGATGTGTTCTGCACCTGACCTCTTCTGTTTTCCCTGGGTGGCCTTTTTATCTGAAAACTCATTTCAACCCTCTGTTTTAGATAGTTTTGCCGCTGGTTTGTTTTTATTTACAGTGATGACAAGTTGACTCGGTGTCTGCTCACTCAGTAGCATCTAATTTTGCTCATGAAGGAGAGCTCATCTTTGTACTTCATTGGTGATGGCAGTGAGAAGCTTTTTGTGTTGTGTGTATTTTGGGTACCAGACTGAGATCCACGCCTCCACACTGCATCTTCTACCCAAGGTGTCCAGACCCTAAATCTTCAGTTTTTTCAAAAACTCAGATCTTTTTGATCATGGATAGCTGATACATTTGATCAGCTGCTTTTTTTATTTTTTTTTTTTTTGGTGTGTGTGTGCTGCTCTTCGCCTGTTTTAAACAAATCTGTCTGGTGCTGTTTGTGTGCTCACAGTCTGTCTCCCTGCTTTGATATGCATTGTTAATTAGCTGCTTTTCGACTCTTACTCTAATGTTCCCTGAGTAGGATGCAGTTTCTAGCAATCTTACCAGCCAAGCTGCATCTTCAGCTTCATCTTTGCTCATCAGACCAAGTTTCTGCCATTCTTTTTGTGGTATAACTTGGCCAAAAATCAAGTCAGCGCATTCTGTCTTTAGTTAATAAACTGTTACTGGCCTGCATTTGTACTTTTTCATCGCTGCTCTTAGATCCATCGTGTCTTTCCCCTCCCCATGGTGCACTTTTCAGCCTCCCCCTTCGAGATTTAAGGTGCTCTGCATTTGAGGAGTCTTTTTCAATGTCCTCTTTCAACTTGTAATGAGCTTCACCCGTGGCCTGGGGAGGTTTTAAGGCAGTTTAAGGTGATATGGTGAACATGCCAGGCTGGGTGCTCTCATCCTGTCCCACCCCAGTCTTGCTGCCCCACCCGCAGCCTTGTAGATGTTTTTTTTCCAGCACAGGACCCGAATTAGTGCTCACCCAACTCCCCTCCCCATCCCTCCTCTTCTGCAAACAGATATCCCCATCCTGGCAGTGCACCTGCTCCTCTTATCCCATCCCCATCCCACAGACGAGCGAGGAACACACTGGAGTGACAAATACAGCACTTTTCCTGCTTAAAGTCTTTATTTTTCTCTCTTCTTTTTCACCCCGCACCCCTTTTTCTATCTTTTTTTCCCCCCCCCTTGCCTCTCTCCATCCCCTGCTGTGTGCCTGTGCTTTGCAAGCTGAAGGACAGCCTGATAAAAAGCTCCTGGTTCTTTCAGATGGGGTGGGCTGGGAAGGGGAGAGGCGTGGGCAGCTGAAACCCGAGCGGAGCTGCTGCACAGCAGAGTGAAGGTGGGGAGGAGCTGCCATGGGCATTGCCACTGGAGATGGCACTGGATGCTCGGGTGGCACCTGCTCTCTGCTCTGCCATCAGGGCCTTCATGGGTCCCCACGTTGGGCTCCTGGGGTGCAGGTGCCGTGGGGATGCTCTGGTCTGTTCATCCTCGTGCCGTGCACTGGTTGGAAACCCTGCAAAGCACAGCAGGTCAGGGCACCAGAGGGGAAGCCACCTATTCCAGCGTGCACCAGCCAACCACTTTCTCCTCCTGTGACGTTTCAGTCACACTCCCCTGCAGCAACTTCTTGTGCCTTCTGCAGAGCCCCTCTCCTGCAGCCCCTCCAGCCTCTTGCCAGCTCTCCTCAAACCAGCTGCTCCAGGTTAGCTCGTGGTGGTCACATCCTGCCAGCTCTGGGCTTATTCCTCATCCCACCATCTTGTCTGGAAGAGTTTTGCAGGCAGTGGGGACAAGCTGGAGCACAGTTCTTGATGCTAGCAGTCAGTCTGGCCTCCTCCCTGGGGGCTTCAATTTGAGCATGGCCAGGGCCCTGTTGGGCTGGTTCAAAGCATCGGCAGCAGTGCCAGGTTTGGAGGGCTTAGCAGGTGTTTTGTGAGCTTCCACTCAATCCCAGATGTGGAGCAAAGCGTCCAGATAATGGTCCATCTAGAAAAGCTGAGAGGCTTAAGATTGTCCTGGGGATCCACTGGCAGCACTTTGGCCTTGGGAACTTGCTGGCTGAGTGTGGGGAATTTGCTGGTTCTCAGGTGCCCTGGTAATTCCCCATTTTGTTGTTTCAGGTGCCTACCTGAGTGCCAAGGCTTGCAAGAAGCTGAGAGCTGTCTTTTCTGGCCCATTTAATCCAGCCTGATCAGCTGCAGAGCTGCTGATCATTCCCACTTCTCTTTGTGACCTCTGAAGGCCATGCAACCCTGACTCTCCCTTGCCTTACATCCATGTAGGGATGTAGCTAAAGGCTGAACATTGCATTTAAGGGGCTTTTTTTGACCCCAAGCAAGGGAAAAGTGTGGCAGGCTGAGGAGATGCCACACATCTCCCTTCCTGGAGCACAGAAACTTTTTCCCTGGATCAAAGGCATTGTCACTTTTTACAAGGGCATGTAGCATTAAGACCAGGGTAATGGGTTCAAACTGACAGAGGGCAGGTTTGATTAGATATTAGGATGAAATTCTGAAATTCTTCACTATGAGGGTGGGCAGGCCCTGGCACAGGTTGCCCAGAGAAGCTGTGGCTGCCCCATCCTTGGAAGTGTCCAAGGCCAGGCTGAATGGAGCTTGGAGCAGCCTGAAACAGTGGAAGAAGGGAAGAATGAGACTATCTTTAATCAACCCTGCCTATTCTGGGACTCTATGATTGCAAGAATTTTAGCCACATTTGGAAATTGCATCCTGGGTGGACACAACATGGCTTGGGTGCTGATTTCAATCTCCCAGCTGGGTCCAAATACACGGCTCCATGTCCTGGGTGTGTTGTCATCCATGGGCTCACACGTGTGCCACCAGGCAGAGGTCTGGCAGTCCCTGTGCATTTACAGCACCTGCCCCAGCGCTGAGCTCTGCTGCAAGCCAAGAGCAGCTCTCCACAGCCACTTTTCCACCTGAGCTGCTGGGGAACAATGCCTCGCTTCTATACAGCCTCTGCCTTTGTTCCCGGCCTGATGTGCTCCTCAGAAGCAAGAATAAAACCCATCTGCAGGAGCACTGGAAGTGGGGGAGTGAAGCATTCAAGGTGTTGGCGAGACACAAGGAGCACATCTCTTTCTGGATGAGGCTGACCTCATTCAAGGCAATCCGATTGTGGGCTGAATGTAATCCCCAGCTGCCAGCTGACCGGACAGGAAAACAGCATTGTATCCCAGCAAAGGAATGCTGTAATCCTGCAGTCAGGATTTTTGTATTATTATTATTTTTGTCCTTGCTGAAATAACTTCAGACTAGAAATTAAACTGCTTGTGCAGGAGAGCTGTAATTGCCTCGAGAGAAAATCCCTGCGCTTGTCACCGGCACCTGACGCTCTTGACTCTGAATTTTAGCAGCAGTGATGCAATGGGATGGAAAATCTCCTCTCCCCAGCTCTGAGCTCTTGCAAAGGGGATTTTGAGTTTTAGGGTTTGGAGTTGGGTTCATGTTGCCTGATTCAAGGCTCAGCATGACTGGGTGTCTTGTCTGCCTCACTCTGCAAGTGGTGGTCTGCCAGCAGGGCTGTGCTGCTGGGGGTTCATGTCCCAAAGGTGTCGTGGCCATGGGTGTCCCACTGAAAGGCACCACCCTCCAAATCTTAGTGGCTCATCACTCACCACCCTGTGCTATCTACAACAGCAGGGGTGGACCAGCTCTCCAGCCTCCTGCTTGGCTCCACGCTTCCACCTTGTCTTCCAGCCCACTTTGCAAAGCTCCCCTTCCTGGAACAGTGAAACACAAGGGTGGTAATAAGGCAGGTGCTGAACATGGGGTCCCAGGCTTGATGTGCTGCCTGGCAAAAGCCTCACAGAGAAAGGGTCCAGCTGTGGCTTGATTTTCTTTTTGCAATTCAATAGCTGTGATACAAATCCCTGAAACAGGACCAGGCAGGTGGTACCAAACATGAAGGGATGTGAGGATGGCTGGAGTGCATCCAACCCCAAAATAACAGATACAACACACCACTGGCCTATTGGCAGGGAGCTGGGACGAGAATCTGATGTTGTAGGGACACCAAAATTAAGATCTCGGATCTGATGCTGTTTTATTGTGTTGTCCTGGCTACCCTCGGGGTCACCCTACCCTAGGACCCTCCTGCATGTGAGCTGAGGGCTGAGCAGGGGAAGCATTTTGGGCTGTGAGCAGCTGTGAGGACATGATGCTGGTGTGATGCTCCTGGGTTTCTTTTCCAGGCCCTGGCCGTACACCATCTTCCAGCGTGGCTTTGACTTGGTGCTGGGCGAGCAGCCTTCTGACAAGATTTTTCGGTAAGCGGTGAAGGCAACCTGCTCAGCACATTTTGGGGCTTAAATACGACTCAGGGCATGCAGGTAGCCCAGCTGGCAGGGCTGAGCACAGCTATCCTGTGCCACCTCCTGGGGACATGCGAGCATGGCTGGGAAGATCCCCCTGCAGCTTCATGTGGGTGCTGGATACCCAGCAATCAGTTCCTCCTCTCTGTCTGTGGTGAGAGTGAATTTTAGTCTCTGGAGGAGGGTTTCTATGGAAAATGGAAGTGCCTTTTTTTTAAAGTTACATGCAATTTTTGGGAATCATTGGGTGTATTTGGAGGAGCCACCCCATTTTACCCTGCCCACACCTTAGTTTGGGCTGACATCCTTGAAGGATGAGCAGGGAGGCTCAAGGGCTTGGATTTGGGTGGAGACAACCTTCCAGGGTCAGCTTTTCCCTCTGTGCCAGCCTTTGCTGCTCTCGCTGGCAGGTTCACCTACACCTTGGGGGAGGGCATGTGGCTGCCCCTGAGCAAGAGCTTCGTCATCCCACCAGCTGAGCTGGCCATCAACCCCTCAGCCAAGTGCAAGACTGACATGACGGTGATGGAGGATGCAGTGGAGGTCAGGTAGGTGCCATGGCAGGGCGAGGGAGCTCAGGAGGGGCGTCAGCAAACAGAGCTGGCATCCCCATCCCACGTTTTGCAGGTGGAGATTAGTACAACCATTAGCCTGCCCCTCTTTAGTCCTGCAAAGCCAAGCCTTTGGCAGTATTCCTCCTCATCTCAGTAGCTCCTGCATCCTTCTAAAAGCTTGGCTGCCATCCAGTTCACCGTCAGCCCGAGGAAAGCCAGAGCTCTGGAGAAACCCACGCAGCAGCCACGGTCATGCGTGCATCCACAAGATCTCATGGAAGCAGTGACACATCTCCTCTTCCTCCTGACAGGGAAGAGCTGATGACCTCGTCCTCCTTCGACAGCCTGGAGGTCCTTCTTGACTCCTTCGGCCCCGTCCGAGACTGCTCCCGGGACAACGGGGGCTGCAGCAAGAATTTCCGCTGCATCTCGGACCGCAAGCTGGACTCCACGGGCTGTGTGGTGCGTGACCCCGGGACCTGGGATCCCCCTTGGTGTGAGCGAGGAAGGGGAGGCCACAAAGGGAATCCTTCCTCCCTTACTGTCACTGCGGGGTGGATATTTTGAGGTTGATTTTGTAGCAGGAAGATGTTTTTGGGCTGGTGTCTCCTCTGTTGCTGGGCACACACACACACACGAGGCAATAAGAGTCCATCTGTTTGTTGGCTCTGTGGGAGGCTCCAGATCACTCGTGTGTGCCCTGTCACCACCACAGCTTCTCTGCCCCAAAACAGGGGGTCTGTGGGGCTGGGGTGCCCTGCTGCAGTGTCACCAGAGCTGGGCATTGCGGTGAAGAGGCTGTGAGTGTGGGGCAGAAAGTGGGTGTGGAAAGGGCAGCACTGCTTTGTCAGTCCCTGGAGCTGGGTTGCTGCAGAGTGGGGTTGATACCAGCACGTTGCCTTGGTAGGAGATGGCTTGGGGGGCTCCCACCTCAGGGATTACACTCCTGAGGGCTGCAGAGAGGCTTTGGTGCAGGAGGAATACCTGCAGCTGTGGATGGTGCTGCTGTCCTTCCTGCAGCCCCTGAGCACTGCTCAGGCTGCAGTTTCTGGTGGAGAGCAACGCTGGAGCCCTGCCCTCCACCTCAGCCCCAGAGACAGACGTTTTCCCATGGGTTTTCACCTCCTCCTTCCCCACCCCACCAGTGCCCGACGGGACTGAGCCCCATGAAGGACGGCACAGGCTGCTACGACCGTCACGTCGGCGTGGACTGCTCCGACGGCTTCAACGGGGGCTGCGAGCAGCTGTGCCTGCAGCAGATGGTCCCCCTGCCTGAAGACCCCCTGCTCTACAACATCCTCATGTTCTGTGGGTGAGTGACCCATCGTCACCTCCCTGGCCACGGGGACACCCCCAAAGCGCTGCTGTCCATTGCTGCTGCCGCCCTGAGCTTGTCGGGTTGGGATGGAGGGGGTCCCCTCTGTTCTTGCGTCTGTCCCCGGTGCTGGGGGGGCTGCAGCTGACAGCAGACCCCGTGCTGGCTCCCCAGGTGCATTGAGGACTACAAGCTGGGCGCGGATGGGCGCTCGTGCCAGCTGATCTCGGAGTCGTGCCCCGAGGCGGGGGACTGCGGCGAGCCCCGCGAGCTGCCCATGAACCAGACGCTCTTTGGGGAGCTCTTCTACGGCTACAACAACCACTCCAAGGAGGTGGCACCAGGGCAGGTGCTCAAAGGCACGTTCAGGTGAGTTGCAGACGTGGGGAGGGGACCCCAGCAGGGTCAGACCTCACCATTCTCTCCAAGAGGAAGGTGTGGGAAGGAGCCTGGGGCTGGACTGTAGCAGACTGCCTGGTCCATCCCTGGATCTGACACTTTCCATCAAGAGTAGACATCTTTTTAATCTGTTCCTGGAGGAAAGGAGAAGTGCCAGGTGTTTTTTTGGGATGGGTCACTTGCTGGCAGTCATTTCTGCTGCCCTCCAGCCTTGCTCTTCTCTCTTCAATTAACTTCCAGGCAGAACAACTTTGCCCGGGGCCTGGAGCAGCAGCTGCCGGATGGGCTGGTGGTGGCCACAGTGCCCTTGGAGAACCAGTGCCAGGAGGAGCTCTCTGACCCCACGCCCGACCCTGAGTTCCTCACTGGTGAGTGAGTCCAGCTGGATCCACGTCTCTCCCACTGAGGCAGCTGTCAGCCTGTCCAGCTTCAGCACCCTTAGCTCCCACAGGATAGATCTGCTGGGGGATATATCTAGTCTGGCTTTAGCACCTGGTGCTCAGCTGCACATAAAGGAATCAGCAGCTGAGGGTTGGTTCCTTTTCCCAGGAAGAGGAAGGCATTAAAAATGAAGGAAAGGCAAAGGCTGTAAATTAATTGTGGGGTGTAAAAGCTCAAGCATCCGTCAAATATTTGGGGCATTTGCAAAAGGATTTTTTTTTCTTTTTTTTTTTTTTTTTTGAAGGCAAAAGCTTTTCCAACTACCTTTGATTTTTTTTCTGGTATAATGAAGCATTCAAAACCCAGAGCCAACAAACCAAAATGTTTTGGTTTGCCATACCAGAGCATCATGGGCCATGAGTGATAGGTTATCATGGGTTCCTAGACAGCCTTCAAGGATTTTCCTTTTTTCCAAGTTGCCAGTACTCATAAATAGCCTTCATTTTCCTTGGTATTTGTTGCTGTTTATGGGAATAAATCACCTGGGACTCCATTTTCTTAATGGTGGAAAAAAGCCATTCTTTATTCACGTAACTCTTTTTTATACAGTTTTACAGATCTCGTGTAGGACTACAATTGGTCAGTAGTTTTCTTGCCAATTACTTTTATTGGTTAGTCTGTATTGATTGGTCACTCAAACTCTTGGTGTCTATGTGCAGGGACAGTTGTTTAAGATAGTTTTCATTTTTCTATCTAACAGTGTAAATCCAGTTTATACAGGTGCTAGTTGTTTTTTTTACCCAGGAATAGTTTGTTATGCTAATGAGCTGCTCACACATTGCTTTCACATGGGAACTTGCAAAGTGCTAGCTTGACAAGGCCAGCCACTGATTTAGGAGAGCAGGTTTGATTTTATGAAGCCTTTCTCTGTGATTTTTCTACCTTACTGCAACACTGTTGACTGAAATGGCCCTGACATTGAGGAGCTACTAAGCACAGGATGTAAGGCTAGTAAGGTGTTTTTGTCTCATAGGAGACCTTGTGCATTCCCTTTGTCTGGCAGAGCTTCCAGGAGGATTTTGGGGAGCACCCATGGACTGTATCCAGGGTCTGGTGGATGCTGGTTGCCCTGGCAGGGTGCATGGCTGTGAAGGTGCAGGCAGATTCAGCAGGGAGGAGGGTGCTGGTGGGTCCTGGGGGGCTGAGCTTCCCCGGGAGAGCTGGATGGGTGGGTCACTCTTGCTTCCCTAGGAATGCTCAACCCTGCCTGGAGGTGCTGGAGGACACCTGCCTCCCAAGGGGGCTCTGCTGCCTGTCACATGGCTACATGGATGTAAGGAAGGCACTGCCAGCACACAGCCTCAGCATCACAGCAGTGTCAGTGGGACTGGGATTTCACTAGCAATTATGCTGGGGAGGTAAAAGCCAGTAAATGATCCTATTCATTTCCCACTGTCTGCTGGCTTTGTGGGCTGATTTAGAGAAAAAAAAAGGGAAAAAAGGAAAAGTAGTAAAATATTCTCTGCTTGTCAGAAGCTTGGGTATCGCTGTGAATACACAGAGGCAGAGCTGCTGAGTAAGGAAGGGCTGTTTTTGCATAAACACTTCGCAGGGAAGAGAGCAAGGCTTTGAAGCTGTCGGCAGCAGCCAGCGCTGAAGAGGGAGGCGCTGAAGGCAAAGGATCTTATCCTGCTTATACTCTGTCTTCAGGTCTTGTTACAGAGGGGGGGATGCCCACTGTTGTCCTCCTGAACTCCTGCTGGGGGTCTGTTGGCAGCAGAGTTTGGCGTGATGTGCTGGCTGTGCAGCACTGGTGCTGCGAGGGAGGAGGTGGCCTGTCCCAGCATCCTGCTGTGGCACTCTGGGGGTGCTCTGGCCACCAAATTCAGAGCCATGAGCAGCCTTCAGTTCCCTTGCTGGGGCTTTGTCTGAGGCTCTGTGGCCTCTCTGTCCCTCTGCTCATAGAAGCTGAGCTGCCTTGTGCCTTGGGCAGGAGTAAGTAGCTGCCCAGCCCAGGTCTCCATGAATTCCTGGCTTCTGTAACTCACAGCTAAGTGGCTGAAGAACGGGATGTCTTTGAAGGAGAAGGACAAACCCCGGGTCCTCTTCAGCCCCAGCATTGCCATAATGTCCTGGGGGAACATTAGCACCAACAGGCAAGTGATTTCCCCGTCCATCTGCTGCCCACTCAGCTCAGTCCCAGCCCAAGGGGACCCAGGGCCTCTCGGCCGGTCGCACTTGGGCACATGTGGCATGACGGTGACCCTTCCCAGGCCTGCAAACAGCTCATTAAACAGCACAGCTCTCATTAGTGACATAATTAGCACACCTGGGCATGCCTTGGGAGTGGGCACTGGGAAGGAAGCAGGAGGGAGTGCAGGAGGAGGCTCATTATCTTCCAGCGCAGAGCCCCGGACGGCAAAATGAAACAAGCCTACGTGTTTTCCTTCAAAGCCGTCGTTTTAATTGCTGGGGACCACCTGACCTCAGCTCTGAAAGCCTCCCTGGGGGGATGTGGTGTGTACAGAACTCTCTTTGCTGACTTCTTCCCACCTTTGGCTGTGTTGCCCAAGGCACGAAGGGCTGCAGCCACCCCGTGGTGAGGTGTTGCTCAGCAGTGGCACTGAGTGCCTGTGTCCTTTCTCTGGCAGGGATGGTGAACTTCAGCGAGGTGTCGGGGTACCCCCTCCTGCAGCACTGGAAGGTGCAGTCTGTCATGTACCATGTCCGGCTCAACCAGATGACCATCTCCCAGTGTGAGTGTGCAGGGACATGGGGAATAAGGGGAGAAAGGAGGGCAAGAGGTGACATAGCCCTCGCTGGCAGTGATGGGCTCAAAGGCTGGTTGTGCATTGCAAGTGTGTAGGGGGATAGCAAGGGCTTGGTGGGCTCTGGAAACTCAGCATCTCCTCCATCTCCTTCCCAGCCTTCAGCAATGCACTCCACTCTCTGGATGGAGCCACCTCCCGTGGAGATTTTGTGGCGCTGCTGGACCAGTTTGGCAACCACTACATCCAAGAGGCAGTGTACGGCTTTGAGGAGTCCTGCTCCATCTGGTATCCCAACAGGCAGGTCCAGAGGCAGCTCTGGCTGGAGTATGAGGACATCAGCAAAGGTAGGAGCTTATCCTTGGGAAGGGTACTCATAGCCCCCGCCGTGGGAGTGGGAAGCAGGGTTTGCTTTTGGCATTTTGGAAGGTGCCCAGCCTGTGTCAGGACTGCATCCCATGTCATTGTCCCCACCCTGCTCTTGCAGCCTTTGAAGCCACCTGAAGGATTCCCGTGGATTGCAGCAGGCACTGGTGCAAAAAGACCAATACCCACAGCCCCAGGGAAAGACAAGTGCACAATCCCGCCGAGCCATCCTGCCTCATTCTGGACTTCACTGTTGTCTTTAATCTTATTCTTTCCTTCCTTTTGTCTCTGCCATATCTACTCTCTTCCACATGCATCCCGCAGCCAGACTTTTCTCCCTCCAGTGTGTTTCCTTCTCGTGGGGAGAATGTTTTTAATGCCAGGGAAGCAGTTAGGAGCTGGGAGGTTCATCATGGTGCACAGGCCGTATGGCACTGCTGCATCCCCCCCAGTGCCCTGGCTGCAGTGAGCTGTGATGGATCCCCTGTGGAAGAGCTCGTGCCCACTTTGAATGGCAGCTTTACAAAAGTTAGCTGAGGCAGCCTAACTCCTGCCTGCTGCCATCTGTCCTCAGGTCTGTGGCAGCTTGGTCTAGTGGAGAGTGTCCCTGCCCATGGCATGAGACTGGAATGAGATGGTCTTTATTGTCCCTCCCATTCCAAGCTATTCTGTGATCTCTTGTGCTGGCCTCAGCAAAGCTGCCTGTAGGAGGTTTCCTGTCTGTGCTGGGGATGGTGGGTGGCAGCATCCAGGCTTGGGCAGCAAACAAGAGCCAGCTCCCAAGCCTGGGCATGGGGGATGCTGAGCAGAGCTGCTGCTTTTTAGATGACCTTGCTTTGCTGCTGCTGCCCAGGAATTCCCAGGTGCAGGCAGTGTGAGCTTGGAGCTCACAGGTGCCACAACAGACACAACATTTCCATCATGAAGCTTCATAATTCTCAGTATTGGCACCAGCCTGTGGTGCTGCTCTTGCTATGTCCCAGCCACAGAGATATTTATTATCTCCCCAGGGCTCTTGTGTGGGAAGGGCTTCTTTCAAAGCCTGAGTCTGGATCCTGTGGGCTCAGGTCTCCTGGAGCCTGGACTTCTTCACAGACCCGGTGCTGTTTGGCTGATAGGCTGTCTCCAGATGTAGCACCTCCTGATTGCAAGTGCTTCTTTTTTTCTCCTGCAATTTCCTCCTCTTTGATTTTCGTGCTTGGAGGCTTTTCAGGTCTGGCAGCCTTTTTCCACCCACGGTATCACATTTAGGTTTCACTCTGGCACCTGCCACTTTCCTTCCTTTGCTTTTTGTTTGCAAACGTCAGGGGCTGGATATCGATTGAGAAATTGCAAGAGACAAATCATTCCCTGGCTCCTCTGCTTTTCCTCAGTGCCTACTAAGCTGCAATTCACAGCCAGCCTAAAGTGATCCATCTCCAGCTTCCTGGGGGAGCAGAGTAACACTTTTGTATCCCAGTTTTTGTTTTAGCAGCCTTGTTTTCTTTGCAGGAGTCTCAAGGATGGGCTACTGCTGGCCCATCATTTCTCCACAAATCCTTGCTATGGGGAGATTTTCCTGTTGAGTCGTGGATGGTGGCTCCCCACAGCAGCCAGCCCATACCGAGTCACCACTAAGGATGGCTTGAGCCTGCCCTGGGGGTGAGGCTTTGCCTGGTTGTCCTTCAGCTTCCTCCAACCCCACCAACCATCTTCAATGGTCCCTCTAAGCCCCTCTGTCTTCTGTATAAATCCAGGGACATCCTTTGGCAGGGATTTTATGTGAAAAGCAGCGTTTCCCTTCATGGCAAGGCTTGCCATGGTAGGGTGATGCTATCCAGGGCATAGCAGAGATTTTACAGATTTTACCTTTCTGACTTCTGTGCGAGGACTGTTCCTCTTGTGCCAAAATATTTCCTGCTGCGTAGGGCCAGGAGGGCTTTTGCAGCAGAGGGGTCCTGCAGGGGTCTTTGTTGGGGACTCAGTGTGACGTGAAGGTGCCCAGGCAGCTCCTCCAGGAGTCCCCAGCCACATGGAGGAGGCTCCCTCTCGTGGGGACCTGCTGTAAGGGTGGACTGTCCCAGTCCAGGTGTAGGGATGGGGCTGGGTAAACTGAGGCACGGGGAGACCAGAGGACCTGCAATCACAGGGGCCAGGGTGGGCTTTTTAGTCCTGATTCATCCTCTGGAGACAAGTATTTAATCCCTACAGAGCAAAAGGATACAGGGGGCTCTTCGGAAGCGCTGCCTCTCTCCTGGGTGGAAGGCAGAGCTCTGGCCCCCTCATATTCTGTTACAATGGCTTGGAGCCCACCCTGGTGTCACTTTTCCCCCCCTTCTCCAGGCAACTCCCCCTCGGATGAGTCAGAGGAGCGGGAGCGGGACCCCAAGGTGCTGACGTTCCCCGAGTACATCGCCAGCCTCTCCGAGTCTGGCACCAAGCGCGTGGCAGCCGGCGTCCGGATGGAGTGCCAGAGCCGCGGGCGCTGCCCGTCCTCCTGCCCGCTCTGCCACGTCACCTCCGGCCCCGACGTGCCAGCCGAGCCCATCCTGCTGGAGGTCACCAAAGCAGCCCCCCTCTACGAGCTGGTCACCAACAACCAGACCCAGCGGGTGAGGAGCTGGGGGTGATGGGGTGCGCAGGAGGGAGCAGGACTGCGCTGGGGCTGTCTTGGAGGCAGCTTGCCCAGACAGCATCGTGGCCAGCCCTGCTCTCCAGGGTGGATGGACTGTGCTGAACCCACCGGGGGATGGATGAACACTGGCACAAGTGGTGGCTCACCTGGGATGGGAGCTCACCTGCCCCTTCTCCTCTCTCCCAGCTCCTGCAGGAGGCCACCATGAGCTTGCTGTGGTGCTCGGGCAGTGGGGATGTCATCGAGGACTGGTGCCGCTGTGACTCCAGTGCCTTCGGGGCTGACGGGCTGCCCACCTGTGCGCCTCTCCCGCACCCAATGTAGGTGCCCAGCCTGGCTTTTTGGTGTGATGGGGCTGTGAAGAGGTGGTGACAGCCAGCAGTGTGGTGGCAGGAGGTGATGGGGCTGTGTGCCTTTGTGGGGCAGGTTTGAAAACTGATGGGTGACCTGGGAATTGAGAGTACAGAGTTGCAGTGTCTTTTCTGAGTTCAGGTGAGGATTGCGGGACTGGTTGTGGATCCATCCTGGTAAAGCAACCCTAGGGTATGAGTCCTTTGGACCAACATGCCCAGAACCAAGAGGGGAAAGGGGGGGGAAGTAATTTCTCTCCTGAGGTTGCTGTCTCCTGTGAGTTAATGGCTTTGAATCCCTTTTTTTGTAAGAAAGTAATGCAAAAATTGTCCCCCAGCCTGCGTCTCTCCACTGTCCATGAGCCCAGCAGCACACTGGTGGTACTGGAGTGGGGCCACTCGGAGCCCCCCATTGGGGTGCAGATTGTGGACTACCTCCTCCGTCAAGAGAAAGTCACCGACAGAATGGACCACTCCAAGGTGGAGACAGGTGAGTGAGTGGGGACTCCCCTGCTTCTCTAGGGAGAGTGGGATGGAGATGTTAGAAGAGAGCCTCTGTTTTTGCAAGGGAATGCTGCAAAAAATCAAATACCTGTGGAAGAGAGAGTAGCCCTTCTCCTGCCCACCATGCTACAGAAAGGGACAGCTCCATACCATAGGGATGAACATTTCTGGAAGAACAGTGGGTCCAACTTCACACCAACTTCCTGCGTTAGCCTTGTTCCCCCTTGGCACCAGGCAGTGTAGTGTGGCAGCAGGCACAGGCTCTCCACAGCCCCAGGTGTCCCTGTGCCATCACCAGTGGCACATCCTCCCCTCTCTCCCTAGAGACAGTGCTGAGCTTTGTGGATGACATCATCTCTGGTGCCAAGTCCCCCTGTGCCATGCCAGCCCAAGTGCCTGACAGACTCTCCTCCACCATCTCCCTCATCATCCGCTGCCTGGAGCCCGACACCACCTACATGTGAGTGCCCTGTGCCATGCCTGTGGCACTGCTGACATCCTGATCCCGTTTGCTGCTGCCTGCAGTTCCATGTGGCCTTGGGAGCCCAGAGCTTTGTTTTTTCCCCTTCTCATCCAGGTTCACGCTCTGGGGAGTTGACAACACAGGAAGACGTTCCAGGTCAAGCGATGTGACAGTCAAGACGCCCTGCCCTGTGGTGGATGATGTGAAAGCTCAAGGTGAGACGGAGGGAGCTGCTGGACTGTGGTGCTTGGGACAAGAGGGAGTTCCCCTTCCAGCATGTTCCTGTACACATCTCATGTCCTGGCTGTAACATCTCCTTCACCCACAGTGGCCCAGGAGCTGCCACATGGTGTGGAGGGCTGAGATGGGGGGCTGCAGGAGGCACATGTCCTCTCTGAAAACAAAAGTGAATAAATGGTGTTTCACTAATGCTACCTGATGGCATCACCCATTTCTTTTCTTAATTAGACCAAACTGTGGGAAGCTAACCTGGACTGAGTCCAGGGAATGCCATCTAGTCTGTTGGGACCTTGTCCTGATGTGATGTAAATCATAACTCCGTGGACAAATCTTGGTTGTGGTCCTGGCTCCCCTAGAACTGAGCTTTAGCCCTGGCAGGCTTTATTCATGCCTTCCCTTGCACCCCACTGAACAGCCCCTGTCCTTCTGCCCAGAAATAGCAGACAAGATCTACAACCTCTTCAACGGCTACACGAGTGGCAAGGAGCAGCAGACAGCCTACAACACCCTGCTGGACCTGGGCTCCCCCAGCCTCCACCGAGTCCTCTACCACTACAACCAGCACTACGAGAGCTTTGGGGAGTTCACCTGGCGCTGTGAGGATGAGCTGGGGCCCAGGTAGGCTCGGGAGCTGAGCTGGCTAAGCAGGCAGGCCTGCCCAGCAGCAGGCTTGTCCCTCATGGATAGTGGTCACCAGGAAGGCATCTCTTCAGCAGATCTCATTGTATGATGACGGATGATAGACCTCAGAGTGTCACAGTGGGGTTTCTATCTTGCTGGGTGCTGTGCATGTGCAAGGACCATTAACTTAGGACAAGGTGGAAAGTGGTTGGCTCTTGTCAACCCAACACTGCTGTCCATCCCATCGGCCCTATCCTGTCTCTGGAGTCTGCCCTAACATGTTCATGCTAGGCAGACTGATGCACCACAACAGAGTGGGAAAGGGATGTGATTCTCTTTTCCTTCATAGCTGATGCCACAGGCAAAAAGGCAGAAGGTCTTGGAAAAATAACACACCTTTGAGGGATGGAGATTGGATTCTGCTTCTGCCTTTTCCTGAGCTTTGGCTTGAGCTGAATGCACCTCTCTGTGCTGAGCTCTGTCAACTTGTGGTCCCCAGCAGGCAGAGGACTGGCTTGAGGTCTGAATTGTGCATTTCCTCACTTGTGATTCACTTCTGTGGTTGTGTGGGGCTGACACAAGTGTTTTTGGTGCCCAGGCAGTGCTGAGCTGCCACAGCAGCTTTTGGAGGAGGTTCTCCTGAGCTCTTCGTGTCTAAAATAGTCTCTTTGTGCCTGAGTAAGCACCATGTCTTCTCTTCAGGCTTCTCCAGGTCACTGAAGCCCCTCCAGCTGCCTGAGAATGTCCCAGGCTTGTGGAGATAGCCAGATGTTCCCTTCCCCCCATGTCCTTCAACATCTGGTTTAGTCTGCGTGGTTTCCCAGTAATGTAAATATTTCCAGTCAGTTTAGCAAGCTGGGCTGGGAGATTGCATGTGCTGCAGTGGTGTTTCATAGCATCTGGCCTCCAAACAACCAGAGCTGTGACCTCATCTGGAAATCAGGGTTACTTTCAAATGTGCATCAGCAAGAGCTCCCATGTATGGAATTCATGGCCTCTCCCTTACACCATGTCCCACCCCTCCTCTTGCTGGTCTCACCACTGTCTGTCTTCCAGCCCTGCTTCTCCAGGTGATCACTTGTGTACTTCTAGCAGGGGATAGGAGATTCTCCATGTACTTTCTGTGTCCTCCAAAGTAGCAAGTAGCTACTCAGCAAGTAGCTTGTGCCTATCTTGCACTCAGTGCATTGGACTTGTCTCCTGGTACAGCTTTGGTGGGAAACTCTGAGGAGGCTCTCCATGCCCTGGAGTGGAGGTGGGGTCTCCTCTCTTTTCCCTTTTCCCATTTGTGTCCTAAGAAATGTGCACTATTTGAGGCACAACCTCAAAGCTCAGTAGCAACATTGCAGCACACGGAGTCTTTTTAGGGCAGAGGCTCCCAGCTGCTCCTCTGCCGAGGGTTGCCTCATTCCCCCACACCGAGCGGGATCAGCCGGCTTGGACTTTAGTCTCTCTCACCTTTGTCTTGATCCCAGCTGCGGTGATGCCGCTCTGTCTCCATTTCCAGATGTAAAATCCAGCCCCAGTTTGCACAGATCATCTGACATCTGTTGTGGAGATTTGCATGAGGAGCACATAAAATTCCTTACGTGACAGACTGGAGTCGTCACAAGCCGCTGCCATCGCCGAGGCTCGGTGTTGCCACTGCTGCTCTCTGCCCCAGTGAGGACCAGCCAGAGCACGGCGTGGAAGCTGCCTCCTCGAGCCCCACGAGGCAGAGGCATTGCCATGGAGCAGCCAGAAATGCCACTGAATTACCCAAACGACACCATTTTCTGTGTGAATCTACGAGCCAGAGGGTTAATTGCACCCTCTGGAAAGGCTGGAGTGCTCAGGATAGGATGACGCAAGTTGCTGATGAAGTGTTTGCAGCTCGCGCTCCTTGGAAAGAGGCATTTAGGCAGCTGCAGCGGGCTCTGGTGATGACAAATCTTGGAAAGCAGACCTCCTGTTTGATCGTCTGCGAGGGCGAAGCACCCAGACTGGTGGTGACAGGACAAATCACTTGCAGATGACATTATTTAGCCAGCAGACAGTGTTTGTTTGACTGTTACTGATGCTCCTTTGAAGTCGTGGATGCGGACCCATGCGACTGACTCTACCACGTCCCTCCTCCTCCACACGTCCAGGGCACCTCCTACTCTGCTCATTTGTGGCACACTCAGCTCCCTTCTTGGCAGTGCTGCTGGTGGACCGAAGAAGCACAGCTTGTTGTGAGTGCACAGATAACTTGTCTGAGGCTGCGAAAGCAAGCCGCTCCCTCACGGTCCAAGAAGGGCTGCAGAGAGTCCTGGTCTTTGCATAAGGAAAGGAAACGGAGAAAAAAGCAAGCAGTAAGTGGAAGTTGGATTTGGTGCAAAGCCTAGTGAAGTCTGGTGGGGCCTATGGGCTTTGAATGAAAATCTTGGGATCATATCAGGCATTCCTGTGAGGGTACCTGTAGTGCTGGAGGAAGAGAGGCACTTGTGGCACCTTGCTTCAGTGTCAGATGCAGAGACCAAGACAAGTGACAGCTTTTCTATTTTCTCGTGGCTGGCCAGCTTGGGTGGCTGTCTCCAGAGCCAACACCATGTTAACCACCTTTTCCTCTCTGGCATGCCCTGGACATGAGCTCTGGGGTGGCACTTGTCATGTGGCTGCAGAGCTGGGCAACCTTTCAGTGGCTCTGGATTGGGCCCTTGGAGCTGCAGTCACATCCAAGGTTTTTCTCCAGGAAAGCCAGTGTTGGCTCTGACTGGACTTGGGGTAAATTAATTCCTTTTCAAGCAGCTCTCCCATGGTGTGCCTGGCCTGGAGGGAGGTGTGGAGAGGCAGTGGATGTTCCTTCATGGTTGGTACACATATCCTGGAGCTGTCAAACCAGCCCACCCTGCTTTTCCTGAGTGAGAATGTCCAGTAAGAATGTGATTTTTTTTTTTCCTTCAGAATCATGATTTGTGACTGCTGCCTGTTCTGGGCTGAGCAGATGCTGAGTTAAAGCTAGTGAGAGACTGTATCTTATTTTCCCTGACTATTCTAACCCACCAACTGACCTTGTAGCTGAGTAGGAAACTTATCTCAGCTCATCAGACACTTAAACTTTGGGTTTCCAGGCACATGAGATACCTTCAAGATGCTTCATTTGAATCCATTGCCTCCACAGCGGCCACACTCCCTGGAGGTCACCCAAAGTGTGAGACAAATTTAAAATGAACACAATGTGTTTTATCTGTACAAACTGATTTTCCTGATAAAAACATTAGAAGTAAAACATTAGAAGTGCAATTTTAAGAGGACAGATTTGAAAGGAAGAGAACACAACTTAGATCATGTTTGGCCATGATCCTCTGTGCTCTTCCAATATCTCATCCAATACAAGAGGTTGGTGATTTAGCACTTACTAGCAGGACAAGCCTGCGCTGAGGCTATGATGCCCTGGGTGTGCTGGGTGTCTCTTGCAGAAGATGGATTCCTCCTGGACCTCCTCTGCCTCTGTCACCTGACCTTCTCTGAAGGCTTCCTTGGCTGGATTGTGGCTCTTTACAAGCTGCTGCTGCAGTGACTTGCCTTTCCTCGTCTTGTTCTCCACAGCTGAAGATGTAAAATGCACATGCAAAGAACCAGGGAGCTCTGCCACATCCCCTGCTCTCTCAGAGCTTTTTGGATGGTGTAGCCCCAGTGTATCCCTTCTGGTTTGCACGGTGTCCTGTAGGACACATTTCCAAAGCAGTTACTAAATATTGTGGGTCATGCAGTAGGAGTGTCATTCACTGTACTTATGTCTTGTGACATTGCATCCTGTGTGGATCATAATTTTTATCTCACCTTCAACCTTCCATACAGACCCTCACAAGCCAGACATGACATTCTGGTTTGGCTTTTTTCTTAAATCTCCCTCCTCCTCAGTGGTATCTTGGCTTGCTGCTCGCAATACTGTGCATTTCTGGCACTGGAGAAGTTGAGGATGCCCCATTTCTGGAAATGTTCAGGGTCAGATTGGGACTTGGAGCAACCTGATCAAGTGGAAGATGTCCCTGCCATGGGCTGGGGAGTGGAACAAAATCATCTTTAAGGTCTCTTCCAACCAAACCATTCTGTGATTCCTACACCAAGCCATGAATGAGCAGCATAGCTCCTGAATATGCAGCACATACACTTAATGGAGAAGACACACATGGTGACACTGTTCTGGGCTGGCCATATATGTCATGCCTGACACTTCTTAGCTTTTATCCCCACTGCCTACAGTGCTGTTGGCTCTGTTTCCCATACTGTAATATTTGGGGTCCAGTAGCTGCAATAGTGACTGGAGGTGCCACTTGAGTCCTTGGTGACGTCCAGCCCAGGGGGTGCTGGGGGTTTCACAGCTACACCTGTGACTGTCTCCTTAATAAACTCTCAGCAACCCTGGCCTTGTTGTGTGAGTAGTACAGGGTGGAAGAAGAAGAGGGGACAGGACAGTGAAATGTGAGTCCCAAGACCAGTGCAACAGGTCCAGCACTGCCATGGTGACATTGGCATCTCTGCCCTGGGTAGGGGCTGTTCTCACATGGATTTAGCTCGCAGTACTGCCTTGGGAATGGTGTGTCCCCACAACCCTGCCATCCCTCCCTGTCCTGGCAGCTCCTCACAGCTGCTCTTGCAATACTCTTCTCCCTCAAGGAGCTCCCGTGGTGTCCTTAACTGTCTTTACTTTTCTCTCCTCATACATTCCTCCCGCCCTTCCTGCCATCCTCTCCGTGGTGTCTCCATCACTCCTGCCACCCCTCGCTGTCCATCGCCCCCCTGGCATCTCCCCTTGCCCGCCCTCGCTGCAGGAAGGCTGGCCTCATCCTCTCGCAGCTGGGGGACCTCAGCAGCTGGTGCAATGGCCTCCTGCAGGAGCCCAAGATCAGCCTGCAGCGCTCATCCCTCAAGTACCTCGCCTGCCGCTACAGCGAGATCAAGCCCTATGGGCTCGACTGGTCGGAGCTCAGCCGGGACCTCAGGAAGACGTGCGAGGAGCAGACGCTGAGTGTCCTTTACAATGACTATGGTGACAAGGACTACTGAGGGTTCTGGGCACCTGCTCTCAGGCTGGCCTTCCCATGGGCGTTTCTGAGGGTTTTACACATGGACCCATGGAGGGGGAGGGTGTCACTGATGTTTCTGGAGGCGAGAATTTGGACTGGGGCGCAAAACCGGCTGCTCTGTGCAGGATTGACTCAGTATTAGTTTCTTCTTCAACTTGGCCAAAAGCCTTTCTAGTTAGAAGTCTTGTGGGACCCAGTTTTCTTGGTTTTGTTTTATTCATTTTGCCAAGAGGTTCCTCAGCATTGGTGGAGAAGGCAGGCTGGGAGGGCACAGCCCTCTTCTCCTGCCCCATCCCTGCCCTGGCTGTGGGGACTGTCTGCAAAGGTGGGCGACACCAGTCGTGGGAGAAACATGGTGACACAGCCAGAATGGGAGAGCAGATGATGCAGGCAAAAATGGAGGCAGGGCATGCAGGTCAGGTTGAGATGCTTATGGTTATGGCTGAGCTAATCAGCCCCTGGATGGCCAGTAGGGTTGGGATGGGGTTTTTTGCAACTGTAAAGCAGGAGGTCTGGGGGAGACCTGAGAGAGCAATGGTGCTGTTGATGGGCAGAGCTGGCGTGGTGTCATCATCTGGGGCGAAGAGGCAGGGGCATTGTGACCCCATCTCCTCAGGTTCTTCTGCCATGGTCGAAACCCACATGTGCTCCAAGATGCAGAGTCCTCCAGAACAAAAGCAACTTGGCCTCAGGGCCAGTAGTCAGCTGGACATCATGAGCTTTCTTCTTGAGGGACTACATTCCTTGGAAATCAACTTTTAAATCCTATTATCTTTTTTCTTTTTTTCTTTTTTTAACCCACTGTAATAAAAACTTAGAAGCGATATCAAGCTGCTGCTGAGGAGAACTCAGCTAGGAGAGCAGCAGCCAGATGACACAGACAAGATGTTCTGCACCAGACACTTACAGCTGTCGTATAGCCCAGGCTCTGCATGGTGAGGGGAGAGGGATGCAAGATACCCCAGTGCCATGATGCAGGATGGTCCTGAAGGTTCTGATCCCAGAGAGGGCATGGAGGACAGGCTCCTGGGGGCGTTGCTTGCCCATGTTCAGGCTCACATCTGCCTCTTCCTCTGGTAACTTTTTTTTTTTTAAGCTAGAGAGCTGGGGTTGTACTGGGACACTGGGTTTGGTTCAGAGTAAACGATTCTCCAAATCCCTGTCACTGCTGATGGTGTTGGAGGCAGAAAACAGGTTCCTTTTAGCTTCAGCTTCCTGCCTGGTTTGCAGAGGAGGCACCTCTGGACTTGCCAGCCGTGCACCTTTGATCTAGACAAGACCAGACCCTTACAGTGAGATTTTTACGATGCCTCCAGAGAGAAATTTCCTTTTCATTTTTTTCAGTCTTGGCAGGAACAGTCTTTAGCCTGTCTCATATGATTTTCTGCCTCATTCCTCCTCCTACCTGCCAAGGACATGGCTTGAATATTTGTGTGGTGCTGAGAGGGAGGAGGCTGTGCTCTGCACCCCATCACTGCCGACACCGCTGCAGCACCATATTTTCTCAAGAGCAGCTCAGTGTCTTCCTGCAGGACCACACAGTGCTTTGCTCTTTCCTTCTCATGGGCAGACATCTCTCCAGGGGCAGCTGGCCTGGGCTGGGGAGCTGCTGGGAGCAGCCACCATCAGTCAGTATGACCTGTGTCATCGCTGTAATGTGTGTCTAGCAAGGGTCATCAGACAAACATTTGATCTGTGCAAGATGGAAGTCTCCTGGATCCTTTTGGCTTTTTCTTACGTGTTTGTCCTTATATTTTGATGTGCCTGATGCTGCCAAGGGCTTAGGGCTCAGAGTGAGACCAGTGCCATGTCCATGCACAGGTGTAGATGGGCAGGTGATCTGTACTGAGTCATCACTCCTTTTCCTTTTAGTGAGACTCGTGGCCAAGACACTTCTGTTTATCCTTTTGCTTATCCCAGCAGATGCTGAGACAACTTTTAACTTCCAGCCAGGCAGCCATCCAGCCATGGGCAAAGGGCACCTCTGCTCAACGCCTCGAAGGGATGTTTGAACCAAGGTTGCTCTGGCCCAGACAGCAGTTGGTTTCTCGCCAAGTAATACCGTGTACATGGCCTTTATGTGAAATGCAGACTGTTTTCCTTTGGGTAGCAGACTCCTCTCTTTTATTGCTTACTAGGTGCAGCAGCAAGGACAGGAGCAGTGCTGTCTGCCAGCCACTCGCTCTGTCACTGCCAGGAAAACCCTGGACACCCCATGCATTCACACCTGCCTAGGTTACTTTTTCATCTGGCCCCAAGATTTACGCTGAGGCTCTGCAGATATTTCTGTTCTGCTTCTGTGCTGACACTTCAAAACCCTTGCATGGGCAACCAAAGCCCTGCAGCATCATCAGCCAGCTGGGCCAGGATCTGCTTCCTGAGTCCTGGCTTCTCCATGGGCTGGGCTTCGGAGAGTGAGGGGAAAGCCACCCTCCTTTGGGGTCCTTTGGCAGCACCCTTGCACAGCTGGGTGACAGACTGTGCAGGCTGCTGGCTGGGCCTGGCAGCCTGGCACATCTGTGGGGCCATTTTCACAGTGACCCTGGCTTTGTGAGGGCTTCCTTCTTGGTTTCCTCACTCTAGCTTTGCAAGTCAGAACCTTGCCCTTGCTTGGATTTTCTTGCCCAAGTCCCTCAGCCACCACACGAGTCCATCTCAGACAAATGCCAGCAGCCACCATGGGGTACCAGGCCAGTCCAGCATGGGGGCTGTCCCATGGCCTTGGTGAGATGTGTTGTGTGGGGCTTGCTCACCCAAAACAGGCGTGCCCTGCTCTAGTGGGAGGTGTCCCTGTCCACAGCAGCAGGGTTGGTACCAAATGCTCATTAAGGCCCCTTCCAACCTAAACCATTCTGTGTCCCTGTGATTCCCTGCAGAGCTGACACCATCCACATCTGCTGCAGGGTCCTGCTGTTGGGCCTGCACAATATTTTCTCTCTTGGACTCCTGATTCTTCCCAAGCTGCCAGCAACAGGAGAACTGCTTTCCAACCATTTCTGCAACCTCCTTCACCCCCCCTGCCCTTTTTTTTGTTTTATTTCTGAATTAATGAGCAATCATTCACCTGAGATGAACCTCTGGGTCGTTAACTTTTCTTTGCTGCGTCCGTACCCCTGTAATAGCATTACTACCTTTTCCTTGTCGTGGAGTTATTTAACATATAAAACAGTTTGGTCCTTTTCTTTACAAAGATGGCTACAATTCATGTTCCTTGATGTTCTATTAAAACTCTAATGTGACGTTTTACTACTGTAGATTGAAAGTAGGGTGCTTTAGGGTGAGATAGCCATGTGGCAAGAAATACAAAACCCTTCTGGATTACTTAAAAAAAAAAAAAAAGAATAAAAATGAAAGGTTTTAAACAACAGCAACAAAAATCATTGTACCACTATGTAAAACTCCAGATGATAATTTAACTGACTATTAAACGGAGCTGTTAGTAATCCCTGGCTCTGGCAAACTGGAGTGTTTGTTTATAGTTTTGGTCCAGTTGATGTCATCTTTGGTTGCAGATGAAACACTCTCAGCCTTTGAACTCGGGTGAGTCTTCACACAAGTTTAGCATTATCCTGTCTGCCCACTGGGTTAGCCAAGTCCCAAACCACTCAGCACACGCAGATGGAGCTATGTCCTGCGCCTCGTCCTGCCCACCTGCTCTGCTGGACGTGGGAAGGTAAAGATGTCTCCAGTCATCCCTTTTTTGGGGGAAAACTGCATTTACACATCCTTGGCAAGGGTCTCTCAGCCCTTGATTTGCAAACCTCCACAGAGGCTGGGAACTTGGAAACAGAGTTTAAAAAAGCCTTTTTTTTTTGTATATAAGGTGGATTTTACCCACCTTTTAACCATTCTTTTAGTATATAAGGTGGATGGGATGGTGCTGTCTGGTGATCAACCACCCTGGGAGAATGTCCTGGTCCATCTGGCAGACTTTTGACAGAGGACTAGCAGCCACATGAGTATTAATGTCCCACAAAGAATGTGAAAACCAGTGCCTGAACAGAGGTGAGATCTGCAAAAGATGCCAAAAGCCACTTACAGTGCTGTGTTGTGTCGAATGGCCAGGCCATCAGGACTATGAGGGCAGGTCCCTTGGCCAAGCCCAGTGTGTATTGCCACCTGCCCTGCCAGATGGGTGGAAGACTCAGGGACACGCTGGGCAGACAGACAGGCAGACAGGCAGGACACTTGGGACGGCACAGGGGGGATTTAGGGGCTATAACACACGAATCCATAGGAAACCAGACTTCATCAAGTCTCATGGAACAACTTGATTTTTTTTTTCTTTTCCCAGTGCTAAATTGCAGGAAAATAAGCTAAAAATACACCCAATACTTTCCTTCTGCTATTTTCCATGCAGTTAACCACCATCTCGTCGGACAATAAGCTGTGGCTATAGAGTGAGATGGAGGAGGAGGAGGAGGAAGAGGAGAGGGTCTGTGTGGCAGCAGGGTGTGCAGCTGCAAGCCTAAACTGCTGTGTCAATATCTCAGCACAGCTGGCTCATCGCAAAATCTTCTCAGGGGTCATCTGGCTTGCAATCCACGGGGGTTTGGAGAAAGCCACCCCAAAAAAGGGTGAAGTGGACTGCAAGGGGTGCATCACCAGCACATTGGCAGGTTTTTAGGAAGGGTTTAGTAATGTGTGTGTGTGTTTTGGAAGGGTTGATTTTGGCTCCTCTCCAGAGGGTGCGATTTGGGGAGCTTTGCCCTAGAGAGGACCTTTGATGTCATCAGGAGATGCTGTTCCTCCTCTGGGACTGAGTCCCTGTGCAAAGACCAGACAGGATGAAAAGACCAATGAGGAGCATCAGAGATGGCTGGAGGAAGAAGAGTGGGGTTTAAACACAGGGCAAGGGCTTTTTGTTGCTTCTCAGTCCATAGGTACAAAATTTACCTGGTCACTGAAGAAAACAAGGGGAAAAAAAAATTCCCCAAATCCTAAAGCAGCTTTATTGTCTTGGGTTTTACTTTCTTGCCAGGATATCACATGGTCCTCTGGCTCTAGTGTGGGCCACCTTCTGCTCCCCATCCCCAGGGATGTGAACACACTCACACACACACACACACACACACACATTTCCTTCCATTTTAAGTGGATTAATTACAGAAAGTGACCAGTTTATAGCATAACCAGGAGAAGACCTTCTGCAAAAGTGTTCTTGCAGCTGGTGGTGAAGCAAAACCTGCCTGGGTGGCAGCCTTGAATTAGGGGTGCAGTGGAGGTGAGTGTCCCTCCACACCCCAAAACCCAAAGGAAATCTCCTGTTGGGCTGTGACTGTTCTGGGACAGTCTGTGCTTTGGGAAGAGGAGAATATGTCAGACCAAACCACCTCCCTTGCCCCCTTTTGGGTGAATCAAGGAGGCAGGAGAGATGGAGGATGAGAAGATTATTTATTTTTCATAGATTTTTATAAAAAATAATTATCAAATACAAAAAAATAAAAATAGCAGCAGCCTCCATTGTGAATAAAACCCTAAAGGGGACAAAAACCGCTCAGTGTCACTATAGAAGAACAATATTTCGGTACATAGAAGCTGTCTGGTCATAAGAAGCACAAATGTCTACCAGCCAAGCCAGCACTTCCTGTCCCAACCCCCCAGTTCCCCTGTCCACGGGGCACAGTCCCTTCCCTGCACACACAGGTGAGCAGAGGAAAAAAACAGGGCTTTCATGCCAAAAGGATACAAATTTGGTATACAGACACGTAGGCATCCAGGTAATGCTGACACCAGGCAGGGAAGGGTTTGTCTTGGCAAGATGCTGGGACTTGAAATTCTGCTTCTGTGTGTCACATTCATCCCATGTCCCCACTGTCCCCACCTGTGGGGGGCTGCCAGAATCCCACTTCTGCTGTGTTGAAACCCCTGGATCTCCCCTTTCCTGCACTGGTGGAGCAGGACAGGCTGCCCAGGCTGCACATCCTGGGGGTGTAGGGCCAACTATTATTTGAATTTCCTTGGGTTGCTTGTGGGTTGTTTTTTGATTGAAAAGTGGATATCTGACAGGATATTGCTGCTATCTGTCCAAGCGACAGTGAATTCTGGGGCGGTGTCACTCGTGCGTGATGAGAACAAAAATGTCAGTGTCCCAAGAGGAGATGGGGCTCCTTGTCCCCCAGCTCTCTTCAAATCTCTGCCTAGGCCAGGTGGATGGGGACACTGGGTGTCAGGAAAGGGCTCGGAGAAGGACAAGCATCTCCTGCCTGGATGCTGGTAGGATGTCTGAGCACCTCTGCCCCTACTCGGGCCCTCCAGTAAAACACAGCCGTAGGAAATGCCTGACAAAATAGGATGGGGTAGAGCTAGTGGAAGCTCTGTTTTCAATGATGCATCATTTTCAACGATGCCTTGAAAATTCCTGGTCTCTCCACACCGTGTCACCCTCTCTCCACCACTCCTTCATCAGACAAACTGTCTCAAAGCCTGTATCCAACAGCACAGGCCATGCAGGCAGGACACAGCCTGGAGTCCTTTGGTCCCAGCCTGCAGCTCACCCGGGGACACTGCCATGAATTCCTACTCTGTGGTCCCTTCTCTGCTCTCCTCTCCTCTTTCTGTCCCTTTTCTCTGCCTCTTTACAGCACAAAACCATCAGTGATAATCCCAGCTGGAGCCAGGCACCTTCCCTATTGCTGCCTTTATGCAACTGGGTCCAAGCTGAGCTTCTGGGAATCAATTATGGGGCACAGAGTTTCTTGCTGGGCTTCTTTGAGGCCAGAAATGAATCTGCAGATTTTCACTTAGTGTCTACAGGAGCAAGAGCCTCTTGGGAGTTAGCAACTGTATGTCCAGCCTGAGGGGTTGGGACAGAGATAATAAGGAATACTAATACTAAGGAAAATCCCAATGAAAAAAGATAATTCTCAAACTCTCCTGACAGGTTTTTTTTGGTCCTTTTGGCATTACAGGGTCTAGTCTCCTCTGAGAGCTGCTGACAACACAACTCAGTTGGAGCTCAGATGTGAGGGAAAGAGAAGAAGGACCACCACAGCAACCTTCATTCAAGCATCACACAGCTACGCTGGTTTGGCCTCTACATCCAGTTGGGTGTGCAGTGGCTGGGGGAGTGAGACAGAGAGGGAGCATGCTGAGTCTTTGCTCCTATTGACCATGCAGTGATCCCCATAGACACATAACCCTGCCCAGAGGGCTCTAAAATAATGTGTGATGGATGCCTGTGGTACCCTTGGAATCTGTTGTGCTCACTGGGATGATTCAAGGGCACAATAACATTTTTTCTCAACCCCAGAATACTGATCCAGATCCACACCCTAAGAAGAACAAGGCAAAAAACACTGGCAAATACCAAGGGCAAAACTTGGTCCCTGCCAGATACCGAAATCACCTTGAGGTGGGAGCCTCCATGCCTGGGGAGCTCTCCTGGCACAGCCTGGATGTTTGGCTGCTCTCTGTCCTCCTTCCAGCTCAGCAAGGAAGGGCAAAATCCCTGCTCCTCCTGCCCTGACCTGTGCTTCTCCCAATGGTTATTACTTCACAGCAGCATGGGTGTGTGATAGAGGATATCCTTTCTCAGCTTCATCAAGAGCAAAGAAAATATATATTTATATATATATATTATATATATGTATATAGATATAATTAAGTTTAAATATTTGCAGAGAGATCACAACTACCTCGACCTTGCTAAAAGAAGTCTGTACAGCAGAGAGGGGTGAATAGTGACAAAGACAGACGCCCAGGAGCCAGACCAGGACAGACATCCATGGCAGCACCTGGGCGCGGATGGAGCCTAGCCCAGCGTGTGGCTGAGGCGGCACCAGACCCCCGGCTGAGCGCCTCGTGTGGCTTCTGGAGGGAGCAGCGATGGGGAGGGGCCGCATGCCCGCCCTCCTGGGCTCCTCGGAGGCCTGGACCCGACCCCCAGTCGCCGTCCCCCTGCCCGGCTGTCCCTGACGCTCCCCTTGCCCCCGCCATGCCCACGGCCCCGCTGCTGCCCCTTGGCTCCCCCGGCGCCGCCTGACCCAGAGAGGCCCTCATGGCGCCGCTACTGGTTCTCCTCGGCCGCCGGGTCGCGGCACGTGCACTCGTCCTGGTCGCAGTCAGCGGCAAACGGGATCACCTGGGGGAACAAAGGGACAGCTCAGCCTCTGCCCTGGGACACCCCTCTGACCCCCAAAAGGCCTCTCCACGCTGCTAAGGACAGACAGACTTTTTGGGCCGTGCCCTGTTGTTGGCACTGCCAGGCGCTGCGCTGGGCTCTAATACAACCTGCCCCCAGCTGAGTTTTGTTCTTAGCCTTTTCCTTTTTGTTAACATGTTTCGATTTTTACAGCCAATGGTCCAGTTGAATCTTGTCCCCCAAATGTCAAACCCTGGGACGAAGTGTCCCCTGATGGGTGTAAGACATTCAGACTAGGCCTGGCAGTGGTGAGGCACCTCCAGATTAAAGATTTACTTTGGTCTATTAGTTTCAAAGTTTTACTTTTTGCTATTAGAAAACCCCCTTCATCCATGTCTGACCCTGTGGACCTGTCAGCTACTCCTGACTCTTCCAGCAAAACATGAAGACAACATAGCCTTGTCTTCTGCAGCTCTTAGAGGAACTCAGCCAAGCTCTCAGCTGCAAAGCTGACCTGCACACTGCCCAACATAAAAGCCAAGGTAGGTGCAGTGTCCCTGTGCCTTGTGGATTGAGGAAAGCCAGGCGGGACAGAGGCTCTGTGAGCAGGAGCAGCCTTCCATGGGGCAGGCAGTGGGTTCATCTAGGGCCACTCACAAGCTGTGCAGCTTTGAGACAGCCCATGCAGGTTGGGAGGCTCAGTTCACATAACTTTCTCTACAACAACTGCATGTGACCAAGCAAGCCTGTGTCCCCTTAGCTGCTGGTAGCAGAGAAAGGAGGGAGGGCATACACTGAGCATCTGACTCCTGGTTGACAGTGGCCTGGTCATGAGCCATGGGAGCTGAGAAAAGAGTTTTCTTCAGAGGTTTTATACACACCAGGCTCAGAGCCAGGAGTTTTTCTTACTGTGAAAACATTTGGTTTTTCACAGACTGGATCAGCAAAGGAAGGGCTGGAGTGCTTTGGGGACTTTTTGAAGTTTAAATCCTGTATTTCTCCATCTGCCTTAACAGGGATGTGCTGGAGGCTTGTTGAGCGGAAGATCTAGGACCTGTGGGGGATGCAAGCTGGGTCTGGGAGCCGTGGGACTAAACCCCCACTTTCTACTGTGAACCCATCCTTTATTTTGGCCATGCCTTGCTCTGAGATGTCATGATATTGTTGTGGGGATTTCACTCATCACTTGGGTGTAAAGCCTCTTCTTTCCTATCTCAAGTGGATCTTCCCAGGATTTTATTTTTCCTTTCTCTGTGTATGTATGCGTGATGAAAGGAGAAATGATTCAAGCTCCACAACAAAGATGAGAAGATCCAAATTCACATATTTTCGCAGTGAGAAATTATTTCATGCCCTGTGATTTGTTTTGCTGTTGGATATGATTAGGAAGAATGGGCTGTGAGTGCTGGATAGCAAGTTAGGTGGGAGGGAAGATTGTCTTGAAAGAAGGGTCTGTGCAACTCCAATGCCAAGTTGCTCCCTCTATACTGTTCTTCCCTCCTTCCCTCCTCAGAGAGGGAGGAAAACATCACTTGTAGCAGATGCCAGTGGACCATACCAAAAACCCCCTGAGACAGCTCAATTACACAAGGTGACTTCTGACTCACCATGTCTAGCACTATGTCCTATGGAAGTCATTTCTTTGGGACACGTTTCCCAAAACGAGAGGAAGTCCCATGAACCTCAGTGGGAGCTGGGCTGAGGTTTCAATCACACTGGCCTGAGTCCAAACCCCACTCTTAATCAGTGTGATGCTGTCCATCAGCTTCAGCTGGCTTTGGTTTAAAATCGTGCGTTTGTTCTCCATTCATGGGAGAATTACACTGCAGGCTCAGTTCCACAGCCAGCAAAGCCAAAGAACATAGATAGCAGTCACCCCTGAATCCATAGATCCTGGCCAAGGCCACGGGAGGTGCTCTCTTACCTTCCTGGAGGACAGTGTGGAGGAGCAGCAGTCCCCACCGTCATACTGGCAGTACGCTCGGTTGTTGATGGTGTCACACCAGCCGTCTGCTTGGAAGGGCTAAGGCAGAGGAAGAAGGCTCTGTGAAAGGTTGTTCAAAAGCATAAGGTGATCCCCAAAAGTAGAGGTCCCAGGTCCTCAGCAAGGCCCACTTCCACCATACACAACCCCCTCTCCAAAGGGCACCAGATATCCCAGCTGGTGTGGATGGAGCAGCAGGTGCTCCAAGGGCAGCAGCTAGAGGATCGTGGAATTGTGTCAGAAGTGTTAAATGGCATGAGCAGCCATTCAGAAAACCAGTTTATTGTTGTTTAGTTACATGAGTCATCTGATCAGAGAAGGAGCAACTGGGGCTGAGAAGCAGCCAGCGATGGCTGCAGAACTCTCCCGTGCAAGGGCTGTGACCAGCGCCATGCATGGGAAGCACTCACAAGGAGGCGTCAGGAGTGGTCAGCAGCCAAGGTTTATTTATCACAGATCTACACCAGCACTGCCAAGCAGCCACTGAACCAGCTACAGCATGGAGAAGCCATTTCTTCATAGAGTGATTAGTAATGAAATGCTTCTTTCACTTCGGGCTCTGTGATTGTACTTACTGGCCCAGCAACCATGGCTGACCTCCAGGACATTTTCCATCAGAATCTTGGAATCATTGAATGGTTTTCATTGGAAGGAGCCTTAAAGACCATCTCATTCCAACACCCCTGCCATGGGCAGGGACATCTTCCACTAGACCATGTGTTCAAGCCCTGTCCAATCTGGTCTTGAACATCTCCAGGGATGTGGTAGCCACAGTTGCGCTGGACAACCTGTGCCTGTGTCCCACCACCCTCAGAGTCAAAAATTTCCTCCTAATGTCTAGTCTAAAGCCACCCTCTTTCAGTTTAAAGCTACTACCCCTTATCCTATCACTCCATGCCCTTGCCAAAAGTCCCTCCCTGACCCTTGTGTAGACCCTTTTAGTCCTGGAAGGTGGTTTAAGGTCTCCACAGAGTCTTCTCTTCTCCAGACTGAACAGGACTCTTGGTGGAAACCTGGCTATCCTGTTGCTCATGGAAGCAGCTGACCCATTTCATTGGATCTGGTTGGCCCCAAACAACAACTAAAATCCCAAAAATGCCCAGACTTAGCCTTTGATGATTGACACTCACACATAGCACCCTTAAACTGAATGAGAGCCTGCTGAAAAATGTCACTACACCGCAATAGCCCTGCACCCACTGTGCCAAAGCCAACATGTGGGCCTGGTGATAATACCAGTAATTCACATGAAAAAACCATGCCAAAACCAGAGAACTCATGTGGCTTTTTGTCCTTGTGACTCAAAAGGAACAGAAATGGGCTCAACACAGGCTAATAACACTTTAGGAAGTAGCAGCAGGGATTATGGCAAACCACCAAGTCTGGTCTCCACTATCAGTAGCACAGGCCACAGGCCAAATTCAGGCAGCCACAGAGAGATCGTAGTAGCCTGGAAGATTTTGGAAGAGCAGAAGAAAGAGCACACCTTCCTACAGCTGGGAAATTGAGGCACAGCCGAGTTAGGTAGCTCACTCCAAAACAAGAAGGGATTTGACTCCAATCATTGCTGTCACAAACCGTGTCCAGAGGAGACCAGGGTGCAATTTCTTCAAGGCAATAGTGTTAACACCCCTCTTCCACTAAAAAGCATAAGGAGGGTCTTAAATGATTGTGATCAAAGGAGGTTTCCTAGACTCAAAGCAGCTTTGAGCACCGGGAGGGCCAGGGCAGGGATGTTGGAGCTGGCAGGTGCCAGGATGCAGTCGGGACTGGCCAGGGCCCCTGGCAGGGGAAGGCTCTTCTGGGTGTGATTTGCTTTTGCAGCCTTCCACACGGTGGAGTTTTTCCTTGAGCTTTGCTCCATGTGTCATGACTCACTGGCAAAACAACACCCGTCGCTTTGGTAGTTTCCATACAATTATGGGGAGGTTTGCCCATCCCGGCTGCACAGGTCTGAAACGATTTCCAGATCTTGCGTGCAAGGTGGGGGGTGGACAGAGGCAGGGACAGCATGGGGAAGGAGAGGCTCCCAGTCTCTCACTACACCTATCAGGGCTAACTGCCCCCTCCTCTCACCCAGCCAGAGCCCATACCCCACCCTAAACAAATACAGGCTCCTATGGCAACACTTGTTGGGGAAACTTAACAACTCATGCTCCAAATTACACTGGAAAAACACATGAAGGGAAAATAAAAAATGACTAATTGGACTCGAGGCTCAGGAGAGCCAGGCACAGGGCTTGGGGATTTCTGTCCCTGCTCCTTGCCTAGTGTTTGGAAAACACAGTGACTCCTGTGCCTGTGCCTTACTGAGAACCTCCACATGGTTTTGTCTTTGCAAGCAGAAAGAACAAAGTAAGATGCTGGTTACCCTCGAGGGCACAGGAGCCCTTGTACTTGCATCAGTCTCATTTTGGCCTTGCAGGAATCATGGCAAGGGAGGACACAGGCAATACAAACTACCAAAGGTAGGTGACGTGAGAGAGCAGACCCCATACAGAGCCTGTTCAGCCTGTGCTTGAGACGTGTGGCTCTACAAAAAGCAATGCCTGTGGTGGGAGAAGGCGGTTTGCTCACATCTGCAACTTGCAAAAACACCTGATGATGTTTTAAGATGCTGTCAAGAAAAGGAAAACACCAATGCCCAGCTGTGCCACATGAAGGTGATGGATATGATCCAGGGAAACGGTCAGCTGGGTCTCAGCTGCCAGAATACGCATCCTCCAGTGGGGGGGATGGGAGTGGTGGGCTGGTTGAAATGTCTCTTATAAACAGGGAAAAAATGAATAAGGTAATTGCAGCAGCCGCTCTAGGCTGTGTTGAGTGGTGGGGAGCTGCTGGGCCAGGCGGCGTGCCACCGAGGCAGCCAGGGAGACGGGCTGTGTCAGCGGATCTCCCGCTCGGCCATCCATCTTCCCTGTTTGTTCAGACAGCAGCTCCGGTGGGGCGTGTGTCAGCACGTGGAGGTGCAGCATCTGGCACTGCCGGGCCGGAGCCCTGCGCTGCCGGCACGAAAATAGTAACGGCAAATCAAGTGCTTGGCAATTTAAATAGGCTAAAAAAACACAGGCTCTCAAAGCTGGGAGCAGGCACAGATGAAAAGGCAAAAAAAATCAAAGGGGAAAAAGAATGAAAGAGGGAAAAATATTGCAGGCAAAGGAAGGATGCGAGGAAGGACTGGTTAGATCCCACTGCATTCCAGCCAGAAGCATCTCCGAGTGCTCAGTGGTGGAGTTTCTCTCAAGGATGCTGGGAGATGTCATGCAGGGAGCAGTGCCTGTGCACAGTATTTTTCCACAACCCTTGAAGAGTCCCCAGGCTGGCTCCATCCCTGAGGCTGTTGTTCTGCCCAGCAGGGAGTCCCTCAGTGCCATCAGTGAGGCGGGCAGGGTCCAGGTATTTTTCTTCAGATCCACCTTACACATAGTTTGTTTGAGTGTGGAAGAGCCTGAAAGGTTGCAACAGGTGAGGGAAAGGTGGATCATGAAGACTCAATCACAGATCACATAAGTGTTGGACATATTTCAGTGCTACCTTGCTGTTTGTTTGATACACATTATTTTCCAGGAATGCAGGTTTTGCTCTGGTTGAGCACACCTGAAGGCCTAGCACCTTGCTTTTGGCCATGCCCCATTCCAGATGCTTTGGAGGAAGGTGGAAAAAAGGAAAAAAAATTTAAAAAATCAGCATTCACCTGGCCAACTGTGTAACTGAGGAGCTGAAACACTCCCCTGATCTGCCACTGAGATGGAAAGTGCTTGTCATTTTTATTTGTACACAGCCATTGAAAAGCTAGAGTCCAATCTCAGGGAGTCAAGCCCAGCCTTAAGAAGAAAAAATGCTTTCTCCCACACTGGTCCTGGGCTTTGCTGATCCATCCAAGGAGGGTGCATAGTTTGCTGTCATGGAGCTTCTAAGTCAGCATGAATGTTGGTGTCATTTTTCCCTTTGGGAATTGGTATTCTGGGCATCAAGCTCAGACCATTTGCATGCTAATTCAACCACGTGCCTGAGAAGATGTGTGTGTTTTTGCCTTCCTCAGCTGTCACTTTGAAAGCAGCCCCAGAGAAACAGGGGAACCACCATTTGGGCAGGGACAAGCCCTGGAAAAGCTGCTGCTGCCCTCAGACTTACGCCTTGTGCATCAGCTTCACCACCGGTAATTCTGCTCCTGGGACGGATGAGTCACTAGTGGTGGGAAGATGAGTTGGAAACCCCATCCCTTTGGTGGCAGGGGGATGTCAGCCCAAACCAGGCTTCACAGAACCACGGGACATGAGCCTGAGTTGCCCCAGGGCTGGAGAGTGCTACACTGCAGGGTTCTTAGGCATGCAGGAGAAGCTGTGTCCTAGGTGAAGGTGCTGCCCGTGGCAGGGAGGAACAGGCAGGATGTGTGGGGACAGGAAAGTATGGACAGGCTGCAGTAGTCCTTGGAGAGGCACAGGGCAGCTTCTCCCTACCGGATCTCTCCCCTTCCTCCCCACCTTAGTCACTAGCAAGATCTTTCCAAAAGCTCTGGGAGGTCCCTGGGAGGACTTGAAGAGTGCCCAAAGCATTGTTAAACATCTGGTTCACTTAAAGCCTCTATGCATCCACCACCCCAGCTGGGGTCCCTGAACATTCCCCTTCCCATCCCTGTCCCAATCCCTCCAACATCCTCCCAAACCACTGTTCCCCTGCAGAAAACTGTCAGTCCTTAAAGCCAGAGATGTGACAGGAGCTGGCTAAAGTGATGCTACAGCACCGTGTCCCCAGGACACATCTCTTTCCTTACACACATTCACGCTGGTGAGGCAGAGAGCCCGGTCATTCTTGGCTCTCCCTGCTTGCCCAGGGAAGTTGACTGGGAATGCAGACTGTGGGAGGAAATGACAATGTTCATTGTTTGGATTAAATATTTTTCTTGGCCCTCTCTCTGTTGCAGTGTCTTTTATTTTATTTTTCCTCCCCCCCTTGACACCCCAAGCACATTCACTTTCCTTCTCTCTTTTTGGAGGCTCTTTGGCACAAGGAGGAAATCAGCTCTGAAAAACAGTGAGGGACAGAGAGGGAACAGGTTTGGCTTATGCTCAGAAAGTTTTTTGGGATGTTTTTGTGCCCTGAGCCACCCTGAGCAGTGAGCAAGGTCTACCTGGCCCATTGTAAAGAGGGAAGCAGGGTGAGCACTACCCAGAGGAGGAGACCTCTAGAAATTTGAAACAGGAACCTGGGACCAAGTGGCCTGAAAAAGAGAAACAAAATCCTACAGACTTAATGCTTCATTGTCCATTTTTATGTCTTCCAGTTTCTGTCCCCTGAGCCATCCCTCTGTTCCTTTTGAACTGTGGCAGCTGTCCCTTGGAGGTACATGCCTGTTGCATGGCTTGTTGGAGACATCACGGACCTACCCCATCACCTGAGACATGGTCAGAAAGCAAAACAGAGAAATTCTAACTGCTTCTGAGCCTGCTGGTGTCCCTGAGCCACTCGGCAGCTAAGCATGCAGCTCGTTTATACCACATCTCAGATCTCCAGAAATATCTGTTCCAGCTCCAATGTCTTCTCCCCAAGTCTCACTACAGAAACAGAGGCTTGCTGCTTGAGAACATTCTCCACGTACCTGAATGAACACTTCAGGGAAGAGGTGGTGGGCTGGAGGGTTGTAACATCCTGCTGTCTGAGTTCAGCTCAGGGACCATCACTGGTACTTCCATACCACATGCTCCCAGCAGTCTTGGTGTGGAGCTCTAGGTGCTCTTCAGGACACTGGGGTCCCTTGGACATGGGCTTCCTGCAAACAGCTGGGCCCATTTGAACCAGTCTGGGCTGAGGTTGTGCAGGACTGGTGTCTGTAAGAGGGATGGAGTGCACAGAGGCTCCATAGGCTGCTGTCAATGGCCATCCTGGGAGAGCAGGTCCTTTCCTTCACAGTGCCTGAAAGTGCTTCTCTGTCCCAGGCCAGGATTTGGCTTGGACACACTTCTGCTGCAGAAGTGAACATGTAGCAGTGTGGATCCCTGAATGCGGATGTGTTTCATTATCCCTCTGCACTGTGCTGCTCAGAGGCCCCATGTCTCAGCAGAGAGCCATCTGGAAAGGTCTTTGCACAGTCCAAGGACAAGAGGGAAGAAAGGGGTGAAATGCTGGTGTAGATCACATCAGAGTAGATATTTGCTTCCATTTACACATCCATGTCTATGATCTGTTCATGGTGAGTTCCTCAGCCTTGTTCTTTTTACACCCTGATCTAGTGCTAACAGAAGAGAAGCAGAAGCAGGAAAGAACACGGAGAGAGGAGCAGAGGAAGTTGCTGTGTGTCAGTAGTGCTCCTGGCAAGCATGGTGGCTCACCAATTCACAGGGATACTGCTGGGACACACAAGAGAAAGCAGGGCTTCCCATGCCATGAGCACCAGCCTGCCATCCTGCCCTCAGTGGCTCGCCTGCTGCATGGATTAGATCTCCTGCCAAGCCATTTGTGCAAAATATGTTACAGGATAGAATGGGTTATGGAAAACAAGCCTTGAAAACCACAAGGGCCTCCTGACCCACTTGTATCTGATTTCTGCCAAGTTCTTGTTACAGATCTTAAACAGAAAGAAAAACAATGTACAAGGGATGAAGGAGCTGAAGGGGAATGAATATTCGTGTTGGAAGAGCAGTTGGCTGGACTATGCTTGGGGATGTTTATTATCAGAAACGACTCATTGATTTTTATTTCAGCGGGTGCTTTCAGTGGTTTTCCACTCCGTCTATACCACTGGCTGCACGACTGTGACTGCTGGGAGGGTGAAAAATGGGACATGGATAGGGATGAAGGGAAGGCACCTGAACTGGAGAGGGCAGAGAAGCAGCCATAGGTCAGCACATCCCCAGTGCAGAGCTGCTGGCACAATGTGGTTGGGGAAGCTGAGGCTGCTCACACCTCTTTGGGGCTCCACCACTACTGGTGGTATGTCTGGGTGCTGGAGCCCTACCCATGCCAAAAGATGCCCCATGTGCTGTGAGCCTGACCCTGCAGGTAGGGGAGCAGCATCTTTCCCTTATCCTTGCTGCTGTGTGATCTATTTCCCTCTGCTTTGTCTCTTAATAAAATGATGCTGCTACAATTACACTCTATGTGTGTGCAGGGGACAGAGATCTTCTCACTGTTTAGGAAAAGCACACCTCAGCTGAGATTTTTGGAAGAGGAATAGATTTCTTTGGGATCATCCTTTGGAAGGCTATATTCCATGCTGAGCAGCCCACATCACCCATGCCAAAAGCAGGATGAAAATGTACCCAGCAGGTATCTAAAGAGCTCCCCACCTTGCCTTCCACCTCCCCAGAATGAAGGGCTTTGCCTTCACCAGTCAGAGGTCAGGTCTGATGCAGAAGTGACCACTACCTGCAGTCCTTGCTCCTCATGTTCCCCCACTATCTGTACAAGCTGCATTAAACAGGGTGGAAGGTATAGCACTGCCTGGTCCAAGAGAGAAGAAAGATGTGTGAATCATGAGAGGGTGACTAAATTCTGGCCACAATGCTGTAGTTGCCCTAGAGAGTCTCCTTGGTGCAGCTGGGGTGCCTGTGGTCCTCATTGCCTTAAGCCTCAGAAGTACAGAAGACAATCTTTCCTGGAGCAGAGCATTCCACCAGCATCACATTTCTTACCAGTTTCCTGTGTTGAGTTTTGCCATGGTACAAAATCAGAGACCCACAAGTCTGGGATGAGTGAGAACCAAGGGTCTCCAGCCCCACTGATACTGAGGAGCAGGGGCAGCTGGAGCCCAGTTGCAGTGCTGGCCCAGGGGACAAGTCTCACCCTGTCTCCCATCACATACCTGCTGAAAGAACAGCAGATTTTTGGGGACACTTTCCTCCATCCTTATTGCATATGCCTTCCAAAGGGTTAATTCTGACTGAGAAATGCTGGACAAATGTGCCGAGTGAGGGTTTTGTGCATGCTGGTAGGAAGAGCTAAGGATCCTTCAGGGTCCTTCACTACCTGTTGGATCAAGAGACTGAGGAACAACTTGCAACCACAAATACACTCCAGTCCCTATTTAATAATTTCCATTGTAATACCTCAGGAAAACCACAAAACAGAGAACAGATTAATGTTTTACGATTGTGATAACATGACCAGCAACACGAGAGGGCAGCGAGACCTTGTCCTCATGCAGGGAAGACCTGAGAAATTCCCAGCAGCTCATGCTCACAACAGTGTTCTGTTCTCTGCCCATCTTCATCCAGAGCATAAGGCAGAGACCTCAAGTTGAAGTCCATTCCAATTAACCCTTTACTACCTGCACATAATGACATGAAGCTGGAGGTCACAATAAGGCAAGCATGTTACACAATGTGTTGGCTGCCCAAAAAAAGCTGCCTGAGTTCAGTCTGGTCACTGCAAGAACAGCCTAGCTTTCCCTGAGTGTATTTGAGCAGGACAGTGGTGGTTACCCCATCCTGTAAATAACATTGGGTAGACACAATGATGATGAAATAAGTGAACATTTGCATCTAAATCACATCTACTGTGTGAAGCACAGGAGCCCCTGTGGTGGGAGACAGAGGGTACAGGTGTAGGGCATTGCACAGGGTAGGAGGTGCTCATGCACAGACTACTTTGCACCATGGCAGTCCAAGGGAGCAACCTGGATCTCTGTACATGCTGTCTCTTCCTCTGAAGTCAACAGTATCACTTGCTTTTGAGCACAGGAGGATGATGCATCAGAGGTGATCTCCTTGGGATAGCTTAGGAGAACATGACCCAGATGCTGCAAACACCTCCCTCACAGCAGTCAAACACACCACCAGGACCAAAACCACCTCCTCCCAACCCATGGCGGGGAGGAGGGGTTTCTCTCCTCCTCCACTCGCCTCTCCTGACAGCCCTAAGCCCCCTCCCTTGGTGCCGCCATCTGTTTTTCTACTGATGGCAGGGGACGAGATGTTCCGCTGGCCCTTGAAAGGCAAAGTGCGCTCAGCGCTAACTTGAATTCCTGATGGGCTCCTGGAAGGGTTTGCATCCCTCCCTCCCTCCCTCCTTCCCTCCCTGACGTGCGTGCCTCACTGCTCCGGCACTGGGGAACTTGGCAAGGCACAGCAAGAGAGCGGGAGGCAGATGGATGACCAGATTAACGGAAAGAGAAGGGAGGTGGGAGAGGAGTGAGAGGGATGAGCAGGCAGGCTGATCTGCCAGCACAGGATAAAGATGCGGTCCTTCTTTAGGGAGGGAGTGAGAGTCCCTCTAATGCCATTGCATGGTGACCTGGACTTTCCAATATGAGGCAGAGCTCCAGATGGAGCTGGGAAGGTTGAGCCTTGGCTACTGTTCCCATGCCCCGGCCTGAAGTGACTCCACCAGAGAGAGACAGTAGGAGCTGCCAGGTGGCCTGGATTTCTGTTATGTAGGGTTGCTCCCCTCACTGTGGCATCCAGAAGAGAAAACTTCCTGATCCAACACACACTTGGCAGTCAATGGAGAGACAATGGAATCTCCAAGGGGTGACTCAGACCTGAGGTGACATGGAGAGTCCACTGGAACAGCATTTCACTGCCCAAGGATGGCAGAGTGTGAGCTCTTAAAGGAGGGGTCTCCATTGAAATGAGAGGGACTAATATGACCCATGGCAAGTGAAGCTGAACCATGTGTGTGAGGGGGGCTACCACACAGTGAGGACAGAGTACAGGTTATATTCTTTCTGTACCCCTGCTCCTGCTATGTGATGCCTCCACAAGGGAGTGGGGGAAGAGAAACAGCCTCTGAGAATGGCAGAATTTTTCTTCACAAGGAGGAGTACAGAGAGGACTAGGAATGAGGATGGAAGTCAGCACAGATGAGGGACAAACAACATTCAGGGTATTCTGTGGTCAAATGGGGAGACTGGTGACATCTCCCTTCTTGCCAGTGCCAAGCAGCAGCTCCCAGAGCAATACTTTGAATGAGGCACTTTCAGCAAGAGTTACGCTTCACAGCAAGACAATGACTACTATGAAACTCATGTGGGAGAAAAAGTTATCTAGGAAAATTTGGATTATTGATCCAACCTTAACAGCTTGCAGCACCATAGGAGAAAACACGTGGAAAAGAATAAACCAAGACATGTATGAGAAGTGAGGAGAAGCAAAACAGGGATGAGGAGGAGGCTGGGAGTTGTATCAAAAAGGAGAGCATAAGGGTGAAAGAAACTGTCTGAGGATGAATGTTCATTAGTGCTACAGTGAGTGAGTGACTGTGGCCTTAAGAATAGGCCTGCCCTGATGAAACTGCTAACAAGGAAGGAGGCACTGTTCCACAGAGGAGAATCAGGATATCTAACAAATAGTTAGATGACCTGAAGGACTAGAGAGAGAAACAAGATGACATTCTCTTGTATAAAATCGAAGGGCAAGCTCTTGTACTGATAGCAAAACATCTGCTGTTAGCTTGGTGCTCATCAGTTGGAAACAAAGGAGGAAGAGAAAGATCTGGGTGTACTTGCTGACCTCAGGATATCTGAACTGCCAGACTGATGCAACTGCAGAAACAACAGTTATAGTCCTGTGTCCCATCAAAAGAGACATTTCCAGCACAAGAAAGCTTTATGCAGGGTTTTGGTGGACCTCAGATGGAAGAACATGTACTAACTGTTTGGTCATTCCTGATGAAACAATAATTGAAAGCAGAAAAATAATTTAAAAGTCTACAAGGGTGATGAAGAACATGGAATCTCTCCATCTTCTGGTGGGACACTGCAAGATTTTGGCTTGATTAACCTCCTGTGTGCCAAGAGTCCTGCCTGGGACTGCTTTCTAAGAATAAAGGAGGGTGACAAGCAAATAGGAACAGAAAGGGCTCATGTTGGCTGTGAGAATGTTTGGGTGGTTGATGAGAGCACAGTGACTTACACTGGGACTTGAGGTACTCACTGTGTCTCTCTCTCACACACACACATAAACTGGCACTTTTCATCATTCCCTATGGGATCTCTCACTGAACACACAGATCCAAGGTGAAGCACAGGAACCACAGAGAAGGAAACACTAGGGTCAGTCTGGTGTACCTGAGCCTAAGGCAGAGGCCTCACAATTGTGTCAGCTTTATGTTGCCTGAGCTGCACAGGAAGGGAAGAAGAAACACCTCACACTCCATTGGCTTCTTTTTTGAAAGGACCTAGTCCCAGAGAGCACAAGAAATTCTCTTGTGCTAGCAGAACCACCACAGAGACAATCACTCAACCATCTGGTCTGCTCTTCCACTTAAGCCATCCCATTTCAAACACATTACCCCAAATTTGTGCTAAAAGTTGTGGTTTAGAAGACACAGAGCTCCCAAAATGTCAGAGGATCACTAACTTCTGGTACTCAATCACCAAACACCTCTCTAGCACACAGTACCCCATTCCCCTACTCTTTCTGCCTGTGTCTCGCAGTAGACAGGCACAACACACACATCAAATTTGGGAAATAATTGCTGCACCTTCTGTAGACCATGAGGTTTCCTTCCTGGGGACGTGCCCCCTGCAACATTGCCCTTTCCCCCACACAACAGTCGACAAAGAGCTGAGCTCAGCAGAACCAGCGAGGAAAAGCAATCATTCGCATTGAAATGAGCACAAGAAAAAAATACAATCAGCAAACCCCAAAGCTATTTTTGGTGTGCAAACTCCATTTACATTTTCCTTTTTGGTAAAAATCCCAAATTTTCAGCATACAACATTCCAAAATTTCCCCCCTTTTTCCTTTTATCCTCAATCATAATAACAACTAGTGCTTGACAAAGACTGCCTATTTTTAATTTCCTTTGTGAACTGACTCCAGGCTGCCTATGATTTTCTCCTGCCTGGTCATTATTCAAAGCTAAATGAGTGGCTAACCAATTTCTGCAAGGAATTCTTTGTCTGCAGATTCTTCAGAAGCAGTTTGTTTTGCATATACAAGGCTGGAAATCCTGATTGTTTGATTTGGACAGGTGAGTCACACAGGGCTTTTCTGGACCCATGTTACTCTAGAACTGCGGTTCTGGTTAGGGAAATATTCCAGCTTGGAGTCAGCTCAGGCTTTTGGGGGATACCCCTTGCCAGTGAAATCCTTTTGCTAGAATATTCTGCCCGGGCTGGTCAAAAAGAAGCAGGCAAGGAAGGAAATGGGTTATTGTGCAGCTCTTGTTCCCCAGCATCATCCTGGCTTTGGGGACTCTACCTAAGGATGCTTCCTCTGCTATCTCTGCTCATCCAGCAAGCCCAGCTCAGAGCAAACATAAGGTCAAAGCAGTCTGGTTTGTGCTGGAGCAGGTCTTCACTGCCAGGAGCTCTCCTGCAAGGAGCAGGCAGCTTGTGCTGGGGACAGGGAGGGCTTACCTCACACGACTGGATGCAGTGAATGACAGAGGGGTCCGGATACCACCGCAGCCTGCCTGTGCACACGATGTTCTGGGAGAGGAGGAGAAGACAGCAGTTAGGCGAGGTGGATGAGGCAGGGGAACAGCCAGCAGTGCTTTCTGGAGCTACAGGGTCTCCTGCAGCGCTGCATTACTCACTGTGGGGCAGAACAGCAGTGACACCCCCAGGGCCCTCCTGGCACCCATTGAAGCCCAGCAAAGCCAGGGTAGCTGCACCCAGGAACCCATGGACACTGTTCAAGGCAGAGGCCAGATATACACACGTGTGTGTACGTGTGTATGTGTGTGTGTATGGTGATGTATATTGGTTGGACTTGCTGATCTTGAACGTCTTTTCCAGCCTTAGTGATTCTATGCTTCTATATTGAAACAAAACTGGAAGAGGACAAAGAGAAAGGACAGAGACTACCTGAGAAGTGGATTTGGTTGGCAGTGCCACCCTTATGTCTGACTTGGCCCGGAGCTGCTGCTGGAGGTAAGCCACAAGAGGCTGGAATCTACCATCATATCTGAGTGATGCTGAATTCACCAGCTGGTCATCACTCAGTGCCTACAACTGGCTCACTGATCCCTGCTCAGGCTCTGAAAAGTGCATCCTGGGAGGACTCATCTCCCCAGACCTGACTTGAAGTAGATACACCAGACTCACGGTCACTCTGAGGTTCTCACTGGTATTTACAAACTCAGCTGTTGCAGCCAGATGGACACAAGAGCAAGATGTGAAGGGCTCAGTTTCCCGGCCCTGGAATGCACCACCCTGCTCATTTAGCTGGGGTTTGTGGGGAACACTCATGATTACACAGGGGGAAGAAAAGCCCCACCGCACATGCAATTTCCTCCTTGTAAAGTTCAGGCAGGCTTTGAAATCTGAGGCCCCATAAAACGGCATCTGGCCTGTGAAAGTGTCCTAGGATGCCCTTCACAGCACGGGAATTGCACAGAGGGGTAGGTGTGTTTGCTCCCAGCCTTGTTTGATATGTTCAGTGGCAGGAAGACCAGCTCCAGTATTCCCAGGTGGCATGGCAGCTAGGGATGGGGCAGCTCTGCCCACGCAGACCAGGTGAAGTTCCTTCTTTTCTGCAGCATCTTTGGTCAAGACTGTGATGAGACTGGAGCAAGACGAGGTCCTGGTCCTCCTCAGCCAGCCCCAGAGAGAGCCAGCTTAATGGGGCAAAGACTGGGGAATTCCAGAGCCCACCAGATCCTGCTCAGTCAAGAGGATGTGTGCGTCCCAAGCCCACGGAGTTGCTTTGTACGTGGTTGTTGTGCAACTCAAATGCCATTTTAGCATACTCATATTAGTATACTCATATTCCAGCCTGGGAAATAAGGGCAGAGAGACAAACCTGCTCAGCTGTGGGATGCAATGAATCAGAGCTGAAAGCAAAACAGGACTGTGCCTTCTCTGAGCAGTCTGTGCAGTTCCCAGTGTTGTTTGCCCCATCCTCTCCATCTCATGGAGCATGGCAGCTCCCGGGAACAGCAAACTGTTGGAGGCTTGGGGGAGCCAAGTGGGGAGCGGAGACAGAAGCCAGGACAGAGAGGAAAACAAGATGGTCTAGGGAGAGAGCTCCTGGCAAAGGACAGAGCTCCTTCTTAAAATAGTGTCTCCTCTCCCTCCTCCTCCTCTCTGCAAAATGCCTCCCTTGCACGAAAGCCTGCAGTGGTGGTGAAAGGGAAGCTGAACGCCACTGCCTCAACGGGCCAAGCCATCCGATCCCTCAAAGGCAAGGACTCCTTCCAAGGCTCGTGCTTAACCATCCCACATGCCCCAGGCATCCTCACCCCCCCGGCAGCTGCCTGCCGTGGGTCTGATTCAAGGCAATGCACAGTAGTATCCACAGGCATGATGCTGGGCCTCCTGCGGCTTCCCAGGAGGAGGGGAAAGCATTTGGATGGGAGCACTGGCTCCTGGGAAGATTGTTTGCTTTTCTTTGTTCCACCTCCTTCCTTATACATCTCGTTTTTATTTTAAGAAATATTACCCCGGCAGAGCTGCTTTTTGGTAAAGTCGTGCCATGAGGATCCAAACTATTTGAGCTATTTGAGCTGCTTTGCCTACAAAATGAGTAAGAAGTGGGGAGGGAAAGGCTCCCCTGTTCCAGCAGCAGAGGCACCCAGCCGGCCAGCAGGTCCTGGCAGCTGGAGACACCTTTCAGCTGACAGTGCCCTGCCTCTTCCTTGGCAGGGAAATGCCTGCCTAGGATTGCATCTCTGCTGCCAGGTAAGTGGGGACCCAGGCTTACACTGTGCCAGAGGCGGCTTCTGCTCTCCCAGCACACTGGCTGACAATAAACAGTAGCTTAACAGGTTTAGGCACACAGCACATCCTGAAAAATCACTGGGATTCTGTTGCAGTTGGTTAACAAAATGGAATACGACAGGATTCTTGCATTAAAACTTCATATATTGTGGTATCATGCAATTCCTTGAAAGCTGGCTTGGGAGCTGATAACTGTGCTGAACTTTAATATAGGAGAGCAGGAGGATGTGTCGTAGCATCCACTGCTTGAATTTACAAGTCTTACCCTTACCTGAGGCAGAGATTTTGGGCTAAAACACCAGATGGAGAAGGAGGGAGGTTCCCTTTCTATGCTACCAGCAATCCCCTGCTAGAAGAATTCATCCCCCCTTTTACCTGGACTCTGGTGGGCTGCAGCCGGTGATCCATTGTCTCAGCAGTGACATTTTTGGGCAGTATGACGGGGTCACTGGGAGGAATGATACAGGAAGGAATGCACACAGCACCTGTGGGAGGAGGGAGAGCCTTGAGGACCTTACCTGGAGCCAGGCATCAATGTCTTGTAGGAGGCCACCACTGATGTAGAGAGATGTAAAGAGAACCCTTTTCCTCCCAGCCTGGGATAGCAATTCCTTCCCCAAATCCTGAATTATCCAAGAGCCAGGAGTTGTGCCCTATTCTCTTCTCCCAGATGAAAGGAAAACTGAACACAACCTAAGAGAAAGATTCCAACCTTGATGGGCAGGACATGGGACCCAGCATGAAAATAAGTCTGGCCTGGATGTGATATGATCTGTTAAGAAGTGTCTCTTTAATTTTTCTACCACAGAGAATCCTCACTGCCTTCCCATGACCCAGGAAGAAAAAAAGCTGCAAAAACCACCTTGGAAAAACAGGTGGAATCCAGCCCTAATCCTAAACCTCAGTAGTCCTTGCCGTTAGACTGTCCTCAGCCTGGTTTGACCAGACTGGGAGGACACTGGTGCGTTTGCTTCAGACTAATACAGGCTGAGCTCAAGCATCCTGCCCAGTGGGATGCCAGACCAGATGCAACAACCATAGCTGAGTGTTGTAGATTTTCCTGAAAGCACAACAGGTCCTACAGACAGAAATGGATGATGCGGTCCCTCCTCTGGTGAAAGTGCCCTGTTACACTCAATTGTCACTGCAGCTTTTATGGCTTTTATCTAGGACTTGTCACATTAACCCTGCAAACAGCAGCAGCAGTAGCAAGTGGAGAGACCTCAGGAAAGATGGAGAGATCAGGAAATGTGCAAAGAGCTGGGTTTGCCCTAAAGACAATCCCTGCTGCTTCTGAAAAGAGAGATGCTTAATGCTGGAGACAGCTTTAGATTTGGGTCTTGCCCAAGAGTGCAACCAAGGTGAGCAAAAGGCTAAAACCTCCCTGGCTCTGTGTTTATAGAGATCATGGGAGAGAAAACAGGATTTTTTTTTGTCTTAAGTAGGGATTGGTACAGGAAGAGTCTATCTATAGCCTATTGTGACTATCAGCTCTCTGGGATGAGTGAGTCAACACAAAGTTTGGTTTTCGTCTGCCCTCACCTATGCCATGTCCCTGCTCACACTTGTACTCCACGAAATTCAGCTCCGGGGGCGGTGGGCAGGTGCCCTGCAAGCTCTCACACAGTTTGAACTCCTCTGTCCACAAGCCCTCCTTAGTGCAGATGATGGGAACCTGCAAAGCAGAGGGAGAGCAGCTGGTGTTACTTGCCCTGCCTGGCCACTGCCCATCACTGGGGGTGCAAGGACATCCCTCCCACCAGCCGCATCCAGAGAAAAGTTCCCCAAGGCAGCTGGGCTGCAGCCATCTCTCCAGTCTATGTGCACTGACCAGAAAGGCAATTGTTTCCCCGCTGCTGAAGGATCCCACCAGAGGGAATCAGTCACCCTTCTTTTGACAAGCCCCTTTCTAAGCATTGATAAGATAGATACCTGGGTGGAAGAGCTGGCAGGCAGCAGCCTCCATGCCCACGGAAGCCCCTTGGTGACCACAGCTGCTGCAGCAAGCTTGCCCATCATCCCAAGTGAATGCTTTCACAGCAGCTCCCAAAACCTACTGGAAACACCCTACTAATGCTTTCTGACCCTTTTCACACAAGATAAGCCAGCTTCCTTCCTTAGGACCACTGCTTTCCAGGGAGCAGGTGAGCATCCCCAGGCAGTGGTGCACCTCCTGCCATATATGGGGCCCAGCAAGAACAGCTCTGGGCTTGTAGAGGGAATACTCTTTGGTGGTAAAAGGGTATTTGGCCTTGGGGATGGGTCAAACTTGGCACAGCAGGGCACAGGGAGCCCTGCACTTTGTAGACGCTCTGAAACACGAGGTGTGGTCAGACACCTCAGAGGTGTGTGCCTCCCCCAGACACTCACCTGCTGTCCCTGCTGCTCGCAGTTGAGGACACACTGGCTGTCCAGCTCGAAGCCCTGTGTGCAGTTGTACATGCCCTCGAAGACGGGGGGCGGGGGCTTGCAAACCACGGGGACACAGTGTCCCTCTTCCCACTGCCCACTCTCCAGGCACTGGACCTTCAGGAACTTCCTGGGGAAACACAGACACCAGACATCACACAGATATCAGGAGCAGACTGAAGACATCTCTCCTGGAGCAGTCATACGCCCCTTGTGTAGGACTTTCCCATACCATACAATCCCTCACCATGGGCACATCTTCCAAAGGGATACCCCATGCTTAACCAGAACCTTTTCTTCTCCTCCCTTGTGGGATTGCAGTGGATGCATTTCCCTTGCACTCACCACCCCGCTGCTCCCCACCTCTTGTGGTGCCCCTAGACCCTTCCTCCCACAGTCCCTGCAGGTCCTGGTCTGCTTTGTCCCACAGCCAGTAGCTGCATACTTTGCTGGATGGAGTTTGCCTCCACCAGTAAATCCTCTGGCCTGTGCCCAGCTACTCCTGAGGCTCCTCTTTGTACTCCAGCCAGATCTGTCAATCCTGCTCTTGCCAAGGGGCTGCCATGCCGCAGCAGACCAGTACCACCCTGTGCAGCTAAAACAGCCCAGACATGAGCTACTTGCCAAGAAAAGAAAGAAAGAAAAAGTCCAGGAGTGGAGCCCACCCACTTTTCAGTCTCCCGTCCCTGACAGTGATAGAGACACCACATCTTTTACATAGAGGCATCAAAACTGGTGAGGCATCAGGCTGGCCAAGGCCTACTCTCTCAGCAGAGGACATGTCACTGCCCTGAGGGGCTTTACCTGAGACAAAGCTGATTGCTCCATCCTTAATGAGGCTTTTCTCCCCACTCCTGTCCTCCTTTACTAGACAGCACACTCCAGCTGCCTGCCCCTGCCCTCTCCCACCACGGGTGCCAGCAGGCAGGGCTCCAGGCGCCACGCTAGGGAGTTTATAGCCTGCCACAGGTATGTGGAGGGGGCCGCCAGGGGTTAGAGAAACCCCTGGGGGAAGGCACTAAATTGTCCCTTGTTCTGAGAGGCAGCAGACAAAGTGTGGGGCCACCCATGTGCTCCTTAACACCTGGTGCAGGGTCATGACACTGTGCGGGGCCACCCAGCTGTGCCTCCACACATGGTACAGGGTCACACAGCCTGGAGAAGCAAGGGGACCCTATTTGCACCCTGCTGCCAGACCGGGGTGCTCCCTGTCAGATTTCTGCTGGGAACTCTTGGATGAGACATTTTAGAGGTTTTTGCAGCATTCTCATATTTTAAAATATTTGCAGCTCTTGGGGAGTCCCCTTCTCCCTTCCAAAATCAGGGATCTGTTTTTTCTCAAGCTGTATAAAGGGACAGTGGGTTCCTCCCAAGGTGAATGCAGGCTCCAGCAGGTGAGGCAGGCAGGATAGGGAATGGGATGCAGCAAGTCCACTGGCACAGAGTTCTGCACAAATCTTCCCTGCAGCCCACCTGAGAAGTGAGGATGGCTGTGGTGTGAGCACCCGAGCAGTGAGGGTTGCCACAATATCAGCTCTACAGCAGCAGCCTTGAATAAGGGAACTGCAGCTATGAAGTATTTCAGAAAGCTGGTGAGGTGGAGGGACTCTGGATTCCATTGTAGGCATCTGTGGTTTCAGTCCATTCCTCATTTAACTTTATTGTTTGCCTTCCTTTCCATGAGGATAATAGTCACTGCTTTGCAAAAATGCCCCCATCAGACTTTGCCTTCTCCCAAATCTGACTGAATGCTTTGCCCTGCCCAAGTTTAAAGGTAAGCAAAGACACATGCCAAGAGGTACTAATCCATGTTGGATGTCCAGCTCCACAAGCAGCATTTTCCCCTTCTTGAACTTCCTGGCTCACAGGGTGTGATCCAGCTGCAGGACTTGGAAGGAGTAAAGCACTGGGGGTTATGGAGATAGAAACAAACTGCTAGTGTGAAGTCACTGCAACAGCAATACCTCAGGCACTGAGCAAACTCCTTTAAAGACCAGGAGCTTCCCAGCCACACATGACTTTTCCCTGGTCACTGCACCTCCGAGTTGCTCTCCAAATCATGGCACAGGCCCTGTGCCCAGGGAGGCCTGGGGAGATGGGTCAAGCACGGGGAGGACACGCTGCGGCAGCTGCAGTTTGCTCAGGTGCAGGCTGTGGTTTGCAGCCCCATCATCCTCACAGGGGCTCCTCATTTTGATGTGGTGCTGGAGTGACCCCAGTCAGAGCCAGGCCATGTATGGCCTCTCACACCTCCCCCCCAAACCTGCACCCCCTAGACCACCTTGCTCTGGAGGCTCAACCCATCCATCCAGGGACTTCAAACACAGTTAGCCCAGGCTAACCCCAGGGTAGAGGGTGGGGTGTGGACCACTCCCACATATGTGAAATAAGCAGTTCATGTGGAAGCATGGTGAAGGGAAAGGAGAGGATTTTTTAAAAAGAATATATGCATAAATACACACAACTTCACAGAAGCTTGAAATTTCTGGACCCCCTCCCACCCCCCAACTTCTTCTGATCTGGGTTAGTGGTACTTCTTGAGGATTAACAAGGAAGCCAGGAAAATCAGAGTCAACCCTCCAACCAGGCAAGCCTAATGGACAGAGGAGGCAAGGGAGATGTTTGAGGCCAGCAAGGGCTGTATCTGAGGTGAAGGCACAAGCACATGCCTGGCTCCAGGAGCTGAACATGCAGGGATCCAGCCATCTTCTGAGGCAGCCAGCTTGGGGCAGAGTTGGTTTGCTGTGCAGGAATGGTGACAAATGAGCCTAAAGCCTCATCTCCTATGGCAGGAGACTGATGGCTTCAAAAAGAATAGGGGGAAAGGAGAGAGATTTGTCAGTAAATTGAAAGAAAGCTGCACCCGCATGTAGGACCCTGCACTGCTGTGCTCCCTCCAAACAGCCTGGACAACCTGGGCTGTAAATGCTCAGAGATCTTAGAGGTGGAAGTGACAGGAACTGGTTGACAGCCTGAGTTTTCTTTATCTGGCTCTTGGCTCCAACAGCTGTGTGTTTGCCCTTTAGTTGGAAGGGGCCAGATACAGGCAGAGGCAGCAAGTGCCTTGTGCCCACCACACGTGTGCCTGGTGCTCTACTAAACTGCAGTGCTCCTGGATTAGGCTCTCCTGCTTTCCCCGCTGTGAACTTTGGGTTTTTTCCAGTCCCCAGTCTGCTAACTCCTTCCAGTCCCCATTTTCTCCTTCACATTCTCCCACTTCTTCTCCTTCTTCCATGGTCTCTGCTGTTTAGGAATCAGGAGAGAAGGAAGAGGGGCCAACATCTTCATGGAAGCTGACTGGGGACTGTGCTGGGCTCCCTTGATCTCTGGTCAAAATGCAGGCTGAGACTTTCAAATCTGCCTGAAAATACCAAAGTGGTTTTTGCTTCATTCCCTCAAGCTAGTGGAAGGAGCTCAACCCCTCACAAAGGCAGCTTTGAGATCCCCAAATCTCTTCAAGGAATCATCCCACATCTGGCAAGTGAAACAAGTCCCCTGAAGGGTCTGACCTCTTAGCTCCCCAACCTGAGAACATCCTCGCAACATTAGAGAGCTCCTCTAAAAGAGCACAATCAGACAATCATGGAATTGTTTTGGGTTGGAGGGATCTTAAAGACCATCTTGTTCCAACCCCCCTGCTATGGACAGGGACACTTTCTACTAGACCAAGTTTCTCCAAGCCCCATCCAACTTGTCTATTCCTGTTGGAGATCTGCTTCAGATGGCACTTCAGGCTGGAAGCAACTGCAAGGAGCACTGTGGGGGTGATGCCCTTTACCCCAAAGTATCTGACCCCTGACTTTTAGGACAGCACTTTTCAATGCTGCAGCTCTGGGTGATGCTGAACATTTCTCCTTGACAGTTCATATATTTGTGTGATACAGGTGGTGGGTTGGTACTGCCATGGCACAGGCAGATTTCTGCCTAAATCCAGAAAGCTCCCATCACAAAGCAAAAATGCATATGTGAAGTTCCCTTGTTACCCTTATTTTGGAATTAGAAGTGAAGTAGCCTGGCAGCTGGAAGCCAGGCTGTTCCTGGCCTCTCCAGGCTGATAACAGATCTTCTTTAGGAAGTGGCAAAGAAGCTTTACCCTTCATGTCAGCATTGTCAGTCAGATGAACCTGCCAGCAGGAAGGCAGCAACTTTCTGGCAGGATCTTGATTACACAATCAGTATTTCCTCAAGGATCCCTTGTTGACAAGCAGTGATTTCCCAAGGGCCTTTCCTCACCCAGGTTAAAAGACAAAAGCATCTCTGGGACAACTGATTTCTTCATCCCCTTTCTCTTACACTTAAACTATGGGAAATGAATTTCAACTATGTCCCCCGCCCCTTCTAAGCATCCTCACTGCTCCTGCAGTAAAATTCAAATAAAAAATATAAGTGAGGTAATGCATGAACATGTCTCCAAGATTATCTTCACTTGCATGGAGACAGCTGGATCCCAACCATGGTTCAGGCCTGCATAAGGTGGGCAACTCCACATGAGGAGTAAAGCTAGAGCTGGAAGAATAATTCAAAGGAAGCCTGACTGTACTTCCAAGGGTGAGCTGGTTAGTGGGCATGAGGAATCTTCAGTGTCAGTCACAGGTTATGTTTGATTTTTGTCCAATATATAGCACACATAGAGAGTCTTGCTTCTTTATGTACCTTGACACCTGTATGGCACTAAATCCTTTAGCAAGGCTTGTACTTGCTGGGTTGGTTGGTGGACAACAGGACACAACAGATAAAGAACTCAGTTTTCTGAACCCAGAGACACAGCAGAAGACCCTAAAAACCTGATGTCCAAATCACCAGGTCAGACCTTACTTTCACACCAGCACATCAGGAACCTGCACCTCACCAGAGCTGGGTGCTTCCAGAACTCCCTAGCACCTCCCTTTTTCCAAAACTGGCATGATCAAAGAGATCAACCTCTCACTCTGGCAGCTCCCACCCTCTCCTTGCCAGGGCTGACATACCAGAAGGATTTCTAGCAATCCACAAACTGACTTAAGGGCTGAGAGCTGCTACACCACACCAAGGGGTTTGCACTCATGCTGAGAGTACACCAAGAGCTCCTGATGAGAGGGTACAATGACATTTACAAGCCCAAGGAAAGGTTTTTGCTTGGGCTGGGCCACTCACATAGGAATTAATCTGCATGATAGGAAAGCAATACTTTTTCTAGTTTTGTTAATGTGGTTTTTTTTTTGTATTCCACCATCAGAGATGTCTGATGAAATAGCAGCAGTGACAATTGCAAAGAGGAAAATGCAATGTCAATGCGCATTGCTATGAAAACGTAAGCCTCTTCATGATTTTCCTTGACTTGTCTCACAGGCTGTTCAGACCCATATGGAAGTTAGTCACACATCAGAGGAGCCTCAAGATCTCCCAGGGGTCATCATTTTCACCAGCAGTTGCTGCAGCAGGACAGAGGGGGCCTAACTTTGCAAGCTGAGTGGATCTGTTTGAAAGCCCAGTGCCTGAAGCGCCACAGGCACAAAAGCTGCTCTAGAGTTTGCAAAGCAGTCCATGTGATCACTGCCATAATCATCATTTGCTCAGCTCCCTTTGGCCCAAGAAACGCTCCTAACACTGTGAAAAGCTGTTTACAGAAACCACTTCCTTCATTACTAGGCAAGAAATTTGGCAACTGCTTCCACTGCACAACAACTCTACCCCAGAGCAAAGAAGAGAAGTCTGCATCCAATTAAAACTGGAAGGGGGCATTAAACAATTAACACATAATTACCTGATCTGGGCTAGAATCAAGACTCTGGGGAGGACCCAGCCAGTGCCAGGGAATCTTTAGTGACCAAACCCAGTGGGGACTTTGGCTGGAGGCGTCACAGACAAAATGCTGCTTTATCCCCCAGCATCGCGATATTGGCTGAGAGCAAGGCTAGTGAACCACCAGGAATTTTTCCCCGAAGCATCAGGAAAAATCTTCTCCCATTGAAATACCAATGACTGAGATTAAATTTAGCCAAGAGGCACAGTGGGTGAGATGTTAACCCTGACAGAAGGCAGCCATTCATTCTTGCAGTGCCTCTGTTCTATGTTTTATCGCTTTCAGGAAAGACAGAAGCTCCAGGAATTTGCCTACATCTTGTAAATTTCTAATTACCTGGGATTCCACAAACACTTAATTTGGTGCTTAACTTTCACAGAGTGACAAATACCTTGAGGTGCACAGGAAGATCTGCTTGTTTCAGGTTAAAGTACTTAACGCTCTTGTGTGTGCAACAGCACCTTTTTCCCACCAGGTTCACCTAGACCAGGGAATGCCTCTTGTATTTCAAGACATCTGCGTGGTCAGAGAAAGCTGCTTTGCCTTCTACCACCTATGAAGCCAGGTCTCCGAGACTGCCATTGTCCTATCACCTCTGCTCCTTGTACACACTGGGAGGAGGAAAGAAATGGTGATAACAGACCTGCTACAGACTTACTTCTTAGGCTTGTCTGCTGTGTTCTCAGCCACGTGGTAGCCAGGCTTGCACTTGTAGCGACAGACCGAGCCCACGTCGTGGTTCCCCTGCAGGCACCGCGGCACCAGGAGCTTGGCGTTGGCCACAGCGGGAGGCGCGTCACACTCCAGCTTGCAGTAGGCTTCGGGCAGGGACCAGAGACCATCCTCCAGGCAGGTGAGCCACTGGTTTGTTCCTGACCCCAAAAGAGAAGCACAGTGTGGGGTTACATTTCAGCCGGGAATGGAGAACTGCTGAGGGGAGCTCAGAGCAACCAGCAGAAGTCCTCTTGTTAGAGTGTACAAAAAGGGGTAACAAACACAAAGACCATGGACTCCATCAGCTGCTTGGTCAGGCTGAAGCAGAAAATACTTGAATGCAGACAAAAGTATGGTAGGGTCAACTTCTAGAGGCTGGAGTAAGGATCTTGGTTCTGCAAATCTCCTCAAATCTTTCCCTTAAACTTGCTCTCTTTCATGGTGCCCCAGGATAGTCATAGGCTGTAGGACAGCCCACCTTCATCCCCCCCAAGGACTTTTTGCAGCTTGTCCTTAGCTATGCTGATCAAGCTGTCATACCCTACTACAGATGCAGTGTAAGATCATAGAATCATGGAATGGTTTGGGCTGGAAAGGATCTTTAAAGGCCATCTAGTCCAACCTCCCTCTGCCATGGACAGGGACATCTTCCACCACGTCAGGTAGCTCAGAGCCCTTCCCAACCTGGCTTTCAATGTTTCCAAAGATGGGGAATCCATCACCTCTCTGCGCAACCTGAGAGTCAGGAGGATGGAAAATGCCAAAAGGACAGATGTGGGAGGCTTCACTGGTGTGACTGAGAATTCAAACCACCCATCATTAGAGGTTTGGGTTGAGTATTACAGCCCAGCTCTCTGCTGTCCCTGATAGACCCAGCTAAATGGGTGGCCAAAACTGCATGGCTGTGGATGCCTGCAGGAAATGCCCAGACTACATCACCTCCATGGTGTGGGTGATGGATAGTTCATTGGGAACTGATGAGCAAAAAAAAAAAAAAAGCTGGACTGGAGTGAATGGGACTATTCCTAGTGAGAGGTTTGGATCAACATATTTGTGGGGCAGCCAGGCTGCTCTACAGTTCCTTCAAACATCACTTTCTTTTTACAGAAACACTTCTGGGCCAGAGACAAGGTCACATGTCTACTCAGTTCCTGATGGGTCAAGGCTGCCAGGGGTCATCTCCCACCTCCAAGTGCCACACAGCCATGTCATCCTTTCCTTGCCTACTCTTAGCATTTGTTAGCATGGACAGCTTGCTTGTAAAGACGCGAGTCTTTGGGGGGAACAAGCACAGAGCATGTCCCTGCCTCAGTGGCTCAGTTGTGTCAGCGGGACTCTAGGAGTTTACCCACATGGCTTGGCAGCCTTGGCTGAGCACCTCCAGCCATCATGCTGGAAGTCACCCAGGGACCCATGGAGGGCACGCCTTCCCACGGAGGGAGCCCACAACAAACCTCCCAGGGACTGCAGCAGGACTAAGAGGCAGCTGTGAGTGCAAGATCAGATTAAAGCTCTGCCTCAGTTGACCAACCCAAGGCAATGGGCATCAGTTCATGCAGAATTTGTGTTGTTGAGATGACATTTGCATGCTACCCATTGATCAGCCCACACTGGGGATCTGCCACCATCCTCCCTGTCATGAAATGAGACCTTAATTCTCTGCAGTTTTTGATCCTTAGATTTAACGTTTTTTCTTTTACAATAAGTAAACAATTCTCATACATTTCAGCTATAAATGTCTCCATAAAGTAGGGCACCCATTAAAATGATTTGTTGTATGTGATTTTTTCAGAGCAAAGGCGCTGGTGGAAACTCAAAAAGTCCCAATGCTTGAAGCTGTCAAGGCAATTACCCCTGAAATCCCATCCAGCTCAGCCCTTGCATAGACAGAACAGTAGCTCTCTTTCTCTGACTTGGCTTAAGAAATTCCTGTGGCTACTGATGGAGTCGGCAGAATGAAAGCCAGGCCATGGTGTGTCTGGGTGGTGAACATCTCCCAGACTGCTCTACAGCTGTGGGCATCAGTCTCTATGGCTTTATACAGCCCCAGCCCCCTGAACCACAGGCTTCCCCACAGCCACCAGGCACAGAGCCACTGCTGGCTCTCTGAAGTCCTCTCTGTCTGCCTGCATGTTTTGTGTCTCCATCACTGTAATACTGGAGAGGCTGGACTGGTTATCAGGAGAGGACATCACTACACCCTGAGGTGGATGGATAAGGGCTGCCTGCCAGGGGATGGGAGTCAGAGGGAATTATCCTCACACTAGGATGTCTCTGTTCCAGGGGGTGGGACACCCATCATTTCAGGAAGTATCTCAAGAGCTCATCCAGCTGGCAAATCCAGAATAAGTGAGAAATTCCAAGTAGCAATGCTCTGTTTGAACTGTTTGGGACAGGCATGGAAATGTGGCATCAAAAAGGGTGGTTAAATGTCTTGACACTCCAGACCATACCTTGAAGCTTGGCTGGGGGGATGCAGGAGAAGGAGCATCTCTGCAGGTAGGTGGTCCCCACAGGGCAGGAGAACTCGGCATGGTACACGTGGGACTGGTCAGGGACACGGCAGTCAACAGGGTCACAAGTCACAGATCTGTCCCACTGTCCTGAACTGCACGTCAGCACCACCTCCTGCTGCAGAAAAAGCAAAGCTCCATCAGACTCCTGAAAAGAGCTTTGATCTACAGCTGTGCCACCACAGCAGAAAGGTCCAACCCAGTTTTCAGGATGAGGAGAGCTCTCTAACATTTTTCGTCCCCTACTGTGCCCTTTCTCCCCACTCTGGACAATGAATCACAAAGCCCTGATCTGTTCACAGGGAGATGTGTGGGATGTGAGAGCAGCACATGTACCTTGAGGTAACAATCCAGCCACTGTGCATGCTACATTGTCTGGGCAGTACCAGTCCCCATTAGGGAAAAAAGGAAAGTCCCTTCAAGATTCACTGAAAACTCTTGAGCTAAGCTATTTCCAGCAGTATGTGCTGCAATTTCCTCCCCTAAAACATCAAGTCTTACTTCAGCTGTTATCAGAGAGCTCTTCTGTTTATTGTTTTTCCCTAAATGCACCAATTCCCTCATGCCTCAGCCCCCAGACCCCAATGAAATCATATAACCTCATTTACAAATCCTAATTATACACCCCTTCTTACTCAGAACTGCCCAAGATCAAAAACCACCATGGTCCCACCACTAAATATGGTCAACACGGGCTACAGACTTCATCAAAATTGAGTGGTGGATGATGGCTTGCTATGAGCAACCTGGTATAGTGGAAGGTGTTCCTAGCCACAACAGGGGGGGTTGGACTAAGTGATTTGTTAAAGGTCCCTTCCAACCCCAATTCTTCTATGATTTCCATTCTAAAACTGCTAACTCCAGCCCAGCAGCCCTCAGCCAGGGGCTGCAGAACAATGTTCCTGGTGTCCCTTCATGGCTGTGTACAGTCACACTACTGGTGCAGCTGAACACATGACCTATCATCTTAACCAGCATGTTTCGATTGAACCTGGATGTGGTGGCTCTGAAGGACATCAATAAATTTGAGTCTGGCACTCCCAAGTGTGCAGCAGGATCATAGTGTAGCTGAACTAGCTGGACAGGATGCTCAGGAGAAGAGCTGTGTGTATTTTCCTCAATAGGGTTACAAGCCAGACACCACTGTAATACCACTGGAGGGCTCAGGGCAAGGCCCTTGCAAGCTGCCTTCTGCTGTGACAGACACTTGGTAGAACTCTATTCAGAAGTTTCCCATCTCACTGCCAAACACAGGAAAACTGTCACCCCAGGCAGATTCATTTTGTGTGGTTTCATTTCAGAGAATGGGAACATTTTGTTTTCCCTGGGCAGGCCTTGGCCCACAGACCCAGTGGCCATGTAATTAACAACCTCCCAGTGATGAGCAGTGCATCTCCAGCTGCCCTATTGCACTCCCCAGTGTCCACCTCTCCTTTGGCCAACACTGCAGCATGGGGAACCTGCCTGCCAGGTGTCACAAGCAGATCTCCAAGGAGAGGAAATGTCACCCTCCTGACACGGCCCAACTCACTTTTGTCTGTCTGGCCCAAGCAAGTCCACACCCTCACTCAGTCTGGCATGTAGACCAGCTCAGCCCCAGAGACTCCTGTTCCCCCCCGCCAGAAACAGCCCAAGGACAGGACACTGTGTGCCTACACCCCTGCCAAGGTGACTGCCTGGACCAAGGCAGTTCAGCTCCCAAGGACACATCATCCCAGGTCTCCTCAGTCAATAGCTAAGAGCTATGCTGGCTCCTGGCTTTTATGAGGTAACCCCCAACCCTCTGGAAAGTGGGACAAACTCTTTCACGGTGACCTCTGTGCCATTATTGCAACACAACACAAAGGAAGAAAAGCTCTCCATGCTCTCAGCTGCCTCTAAATATAGTTGCTCTGCAATGACTTCATGTTTTCCTCAGCCACTAACTTCAGCTTTAAGAGAGAAAACATCCCAGGGATGTTTAACCCTCCAAGCAATGCCCATCTGGAGAGCAGAAATATCTACTCTCTTTCTGCTGGAGTGCATCACCTTGACTTGGGACATGCCCTGCAGCAGCTTTCAGCCTAGCAGAGCTGTGCTGTGCAGGCAGCACTGGACTGGGAGAACTAGGACTGCAGCAAGGAAAAGAGAGGGATCTCCAGAGCAGAAACACCAGCCATGAACACAGGGGTCCAGCACTAGAGCTTCATTTCGCTGGGATATGTTGGGAAAGCAGCAAAATGGCTGGGGCTGGAGGAACGAAGTGGTCTGTGCTCTCTCCAACCACCTCAGGGTGGTTAAATCTTTTTTAACTATGTCTTGGTCCCATGGGTCACCCTGAGGCCCACTCACCTGCGTGGAGCCCAGCCTCTTCCCACCACTGGAGTGGAGGAAGAAGCCCTTTTCACAGGAGACAGCACACGTCATGTGCCTTGGGCCATCCGAGCTACAGTTCAGGGTGGCAGCGTGAGCAAGCAGTGGCTGCATGCAGGTTCCCGATCCCACGCAGGCACCGTGGGCACAGCTGTGGAGGAGAACAATAAGGGATCAACCAGTGGGTCCCAGGACTACTTCAGCAAGGAAGGGCTCTCTCCAGGTGGCACTTGTGTGGACTCAATGCTCAGCAGGTCACAGATGTCCAGAGATGCATACCTATCCCTCGCAGCTCCAGCTTCTTCCAGGCTTGGAGTCCCCTGACAATGAGGCCAGAAACTTCATCCCAACCCCAGCCCACACCTTCCCACCAACCACCACCATGTTCTTTCAAGCTGATGAAAGGAGGCACAACTCAACAATATTCCAAAAATTGTGCTGCCTGTACACAGGCACAGAGTGTGCACACAGCCCGGCACCAAAGGGGGGCTTGTTGCAGGTAGGCCAAGAGAAAAAAAGGAGGTAGGTGATAAGGAGAGGGAAGGCAGAAGGAATACCTCTGTTTAACTTTAGAATCAGGTATGTCAAACTCTGTATAGGACACTGAAGAATTCACAGATGATTCTCCAACTGCAAGGAAAGCTAAGAGAAAACCTCTGCAAATATTAGGGAATCATCCATAAGATGTTCTTCAGATCCTGTGCAGTCCCCTTCACATCCATACAGCTACACCACAGCCTGCAGTGGAAATGAGAAGCTGGATATACAGCTGGCTCCCCAGCCCCACTCCTGTCACCTTCCCCCTCTGCTCTGATGGTCTTCAGCACCTCTGCTCTTCCCGCAGGCCAACGCAGCATCCCAAGCCTTTGCATGCCAATGTCAGACTCTTTGGGATCAGACACACACCTGTCCAGCTGTACAGCCTCAGCTGTGGCCACCAAGGTGAGATGTAGCTAAAGGGAGGAATAACCTTCCCCTCGGCACAGCTGCCAGTCAGAAGAGGTTCCAGGAAAGTTTGAAATGCATCACCCATTCCTTGGTTTGCAATGCATCACCCACGCCATCTCCTCACTTCAGCAGCTTCCCACTGAGGAGCAGTCATGAGGTACTGACTATTTCAGCATCACAATTCCATTATGAGAACCCATGTGGGTCAAAGGGTTGTGATCGCCATCAGTGAAATGCAGCCCGCCGATTAACTACCTGGGATGGAACTGGGAAAAGACATAAGGCAATACACAACAGCTCCCACACCCTGGTTATCCATCAGTCTGGCTTTATCTGCTACCAAGTGATATAGGTGCAACACCTGATCTCAGCCAGCCTTCCTCAGCCAGGGACAGAGGTGCTGCAGCTCCAGGCAATAACTGGGGAGAGAAGGGAGGGAGCTGTACCTGAATGCCTTGCTCTCCTCTGCTTCCTGCTTGGCACAGGGCTGTTGCTGTTTTCAGGCACTGCCTTTCTCCCAGCAAGGCAGAGGCCTCTGCCTCCAGCCTTTACTCAACATTTCCAGCCAAGGATGCACAGAGCTAGAAATACCACAAAAGACATGCACACAAAAAACAAAAAAACAACAAACCCCAAAAAAACCCAAATTGGTGCCGACACAGACGTTAAGGGAACGCAATGTGCTGTTGACTCTGGACAAGTCCACCGAGCCAAAGACATGGTGGAAACCTGCAGGCCACAGCCCTGAAAGAGCCGGTGGGCACAGGAGGGGACCACAAAGGAGAACAAGAAGAAAGGGGCTGTTTTTTCAATGCAGACCTGTTTATGAAGTGAGAAATGGTTTCAGGGCAGCTGCTGCAAATTCTTTCACTAGCTTATATTTCCATTTGCTTCCTTTTTAAAGAATTTGTTTTATGAGTGCAGCATTTGTCAGGTCATTAGCTTCTGAGGGCATCTGTTACCAATTGTAGCCCTCTCCCCTCCCCTCCTGCAGTCACCTTCTCTGGGCAGTCGCTCTGCTCCCTGCCTGTGCCCCTGGCTCATACTTGCTTCCATCCCTAGTGATGGAACCACTGTCCCAAACTTCCTTGTGTGTTTGCCTCTGGACACACATGTCCTCTTTCCAGCCTTGCTTCTCCATTCTATCTCCTTCCTCACCAGTCATGGGTACAACATGGAGATGAACCTTTCCACTAGATCAGGTTGCTCCAAGCCCCCTCCAAATTGTCCTGGAACACTTCAAGGAACGGGGCAGCCACAGCTTCTCTGGGCAGCCAGTGCCAGGGCCTCCCCACCCTCACAGCTGATGATCAGGGCGTTGAGTTTTGGAGCATGTGCCCATCACAGCACTGGTTTGAGGGTGTGCCCTGGCACCTTCCAGATGCGTCCAGGCCAAGTGCTTGGCTGGAGCAGCTCTGCTGGTGCTGATGGAAAGACAGCATGTTGTCTGGGGCAGCCTTGGCAGTTGGGACAATGCTGTTATTAAATAAAAATTAAATGAAGCGCTAATCCTTTTGAGCGCTACTGGGGACATTTTGGTTTTCCACCAGTTTGGAAATGTAACCAGCAATGTGGTAGAAAGTAGATCAAGATATCAGAAAGTTTCTTAAGGATTATAAATACAGAATGTTATAAAGGGTAGTTATGCATAAGAGATTGAGAACTACAGGTCATAACAACAAAATATTTTTATGAACATCACATATATATATATATATTCATGCACATGTTCCATACGTGCATGTAGAAATATTCCAAAAATAACAGAAAATTTTGGGTTAGAATAATTACCTTTCTTTTTGCCCCCAGAGATGACTAACTTAGCACTGTTTTCTCTGTGATTAACAACATCCCTAGCCCTACAAACATCCACTAGATTTTATTTTGGAAATTATCTGAGCCTGATCACCTCAAGTTCTGAGAAGCTGTGCTTATCCTACACCTTGCTTGAAGTCTGGTGCTGCTATCCCAGACCTGAAAAAGGGCTCACATCACTGAAAGCTGTCTGATTTTACCAAATATATCAATAATCTTAAAAAATATGTACCAACCCCATCAATAAACATTGCCTTGATTGTTTCCTTTATCAGCATCATCATTGCTATCACTGCTGTACTTGGGGCCAGAACACTTTTGGGCCTGATGGTGAATAAGTGCAGGTCAAAAGAGAAAAAAAAGCCCTGTGACCTGCCCCATCATGATCCACATGCTATGCCAGGGCTGGGGTAAAGTGATGGAATAAATCACAGCTCCCATGCCCTGGAACACCCAAACAAAGGCTGGACTAGGAAATGGTGCAGTTAGCCCATTTCTGATCTCAGCATGAAGGAGCTCTTTCTGCTTTTGATGATAAATGAAATTCCTGTATCACAGCTGCAAACTCCTGACTTCTGCCCATTTCTGATTCAGGCCATATAAGATGTGGGACAAGCCAATATTTTTTTACTTTTTTCTGCCTAAGACATCAAAAAAAAATTTCCACTTCTATCCCAGCATCTTTTGAAGCTCAAACTAATGATTTGTCAACAACATTTTTACAAAATACCAAAATTTTTCTCCTAACTTATTTCATGTCAGCACAAGCCTGCACGATGCTCTGGGCTCACCAAGTCCCATAACTTATACATCAAAGAAAGTTTCAGGTCTGGAAATCTGTGAAATTCTGCCTAGTGATGGCCCTAAATGCTCCAGAACGGTAAGAGCTTTGTTCTGAAATGGGAACAATTCTATAAACTAGAGCAAAACTTTTCCTTTGGGATCCTTCATCCTTCCAGAATAAAAGCAGGCAGCCACTACCAGCAATAGAGCATGTAAAACCAGTGGTGGCAAAACTAGTACGGCAACACTACTTTGTTGTGACAAATCCCAAATTCCAAATAGCTGAAATTTCATGTTTTACAGCAACTACTTAATGCAACACAGAAAATACTGATGGATTTACCCACATCAAACTAAGCCAAGTCAAAAGCAGTGCAGCTGAGTATAATAAATCATCTATACATTGCTGTAGTGTCTACTCAGGCTTTCAACCCCAAGACTGCTGCTGAAACATCCCTTATCATCAAGATCCAACTCTTAACAGCAGAAACTTGTAAGTTCTTCTCATGGTGTGAATTTTTGGGAGAGGGGGTATAGGAGATGTCGACAGAAAAGTAAAGGCTTTGGCCAAATCTCCTGAAGTTAAAAGTCATCACTGCACATACTCTGGTGGAGTCTGAATTGTAACACTCAACATCAGTGAGATAAAAGGTGTTTACCCCAATGCGGTCTAGCAGAAGAGAATAGCTAGGAAATGAGAAAAGGTGTTTTGGAAATACTTGGGAATGTCTCCCTTCAGGCAAGGCGAAAGGTCTCACTTTTCCAGTAAATCTGACGGCAACCATCCTTGTGGCAGCAGGCTGCGTGTACAGACCCAACGGTGGTGATGCTTTTTGATTACGATCTGCACTGAGGTTGCCATCTCAAGAAAAGGTGTTTGCTTCTGTACGTGACTCCAAAAGAAACTTGGCAAAAGTAACATCCCTGTGAGTCATCTGCTGTCATCTGCCTCAGAGACAGAGAAAAGGCAGCAGCAAGACATCAAATGACCTGCTGGCCCCTCCATAGCCATAGTGGAAAAGGGAAAAAAAGAAGTAAGGGCACATAATGTGTTTCCAGACAGTTCCTTTCCATGTATTTTTGTTGTTGTTCACTACACCAAAATAGTTATATAGGAGGACAGAAAATGAGGTTGAATGGGATGTCAGGTTTGGTGTAGTCACCTTCCCAACCTCAGCCAGGACAGACTGTACCCAAAGAACATCTTTATCCATATCCGATCTCCACAGGACCACGCTCCACCTCATTTTCTCATCTTGTCCAGAGGGAATTAATTTCTGAGCCACATCCATCACCATGAAAGATGTAAAAATAGCACACGGATTTCAAAAGGGAGCTGGAAGCAGAAGCCATAGCTGGGCTGCAAGACTTCTGCTGTAAGATTTGAGGAGGAAAAAATATTTATCATGACAGAGAGGAGATAGTGAGGGGATCTGACGTCTCTGTACAGACACATAGACACAGAAAAGTTGTCTGCTGGCAGGAGGCATTCAGACCTTTCTGACAAGGATGGAGCAAAAGCAACAACTTTCATCTTGAAATCAGAGGCACCTTCTCAGCAGAGAGGGTTACTGGATATGAGAATAGCTCAGCAGGGGTGATGGTGTACTCATCACCTCCTGCAGCTTGTGAAAGGAGATAAGAGAACCTTCTGAAGGATGCATTTAATCCAGTCCCTGGAAAAATGCCTGTGCCTGTGTATGACATCAGGGCAGAATGGGGAGAGTGACTGTAGCAGAAAACCAAGGGCTCTGCTGGCAAACCTGGGGTCTCCCAGTATTTGCTTCCTTCCTCACTGGACATGGGAATTCAACTGATCTGTGCTGGAACTCACATTCCCTCGATGTATCTGGGGCCAGCTCTGCTTGGAACAATGCATCAGACCCTCTCCATGAGGTGACACCAAGCACCCTGTTTGAAAGCTGTTCTCTGTTTGACACAAGATCACATTGGTGAAAAACCTGTGCTGGGAGATATTTTTTCCCCTGGCTATTCTCAGGGAAAGGTGGAAGACATCTTGAGCATTCCCAAAAAAGCCCATATATAGAGCACTAAGCTGAAGAAGCTTATTAGACTGCAGAGAACAAATGGGATGGGGCAGTCCATGAAATGGTGTCTGGCCCTCCAAGGGTTACCTATGACACCTTCCATCTTGACATTAATTTAAATTTTAGCTTAAATTAAAATTAGTAACATATTCTACAGAACAGTCTTGGCCACCATTGTCCATCAGCCAGTCAGGGACCTACAAGAGACATGCCAGAGGTCAACAGGCTTTGATGCTGGAGGAGAAGCACCTCTAGAGATCTCAAACAAAGTGAGCCCATTCCCCAGGAAATGTGGTCATCAGGACCCTGGAAACGCAAATGTTTAGGCTGGAGAAGCCCTGTAAAATTAGGTCCAGCCATTAATCCAGCAGTGCCAAGGCCACCACTAACCCATGTCCCCTAGCGCCATGTTTACATGTTTTAAATCCCTCCAGAGACAGGGACTCCATCCACAGGGCACCCTAAGCCAGAGGCAAAGAATCAGGATTTTAGGGTCCCTTCCAACCCAAACTATTCTGCATTTCAGTGAAATAAGACACCAGCATGTCCCCCAGGGTGCCCATAAATCTTCATGCCATAACACATGCAGCCCATAACTTGACCCTGCATAAATTTGGTGCCTGGAAGAAAGAAAACAAACCAAACAAAACCTGTTTGGGAAACAGCCCTCATTGCTGAATAAAATTTATCAATTAAAAATATGTAAACAACTCCATACTCCAACTAATTTTCTCTCCCTCACCTCCATTTTTCATACCAAAAGAATCCAAACCCAACTCCCCTTGATGCCTTATACCCACTTTTGCACTTTTGGGGAAGCAGAGGAGAGCTTGCACACAGGAAATACAAACACAAAGCAGATCACCTTTTGTAGCACCTTTCCTGTGAACCCACCCAGGCATTTCCCAGCATATGTGAACATAAAATACACTGAAAATAAAAGCAAGCTAAAAATACACATAACAGAGGAAATGAAAAATGTTCCCCTGGTTCACTGTATAGCCTATACCAAGTTAAACAGGAGGGACTGTGGCTCAGTTTAAAAATGCAAAGAAAAGGATGAAAGCCAGAAGCTTTAGGTCTCCGGGGTGGAAAAGTGTTAAAAGTCTGATTTCTGTTTGACCTCATAAGGTTGTGATTGGGAGCAGAATGCACAGACAAACCCTGATCTGCTGGCAGAGACAGCAGAGAGGGGTTCCTGGTGATGGCAGTGAGGACACTGCACTGCTTTGGTCTGTAAGTGCTCTGCCAGCCTTCAGCACCTTGAGTGGGTCCAAAAGGTGACACTTTCTTCAAAACAAATGTGTACTTTTCTAGAGGCAAACACCTGTTTTGCCCTGACCTGGAGAAAGCTGCATTTCATCAGCATAAACACAATCTCTATGTTCTCCCTAGCCTGCAAAGCACTGCAAGATCCTTCAAGATGAAAGATGCTGCAGAAATACCAACCTGTCATATATTTATTGTTTTGGCAATGAGCATTTCTAGGCTGAAGGCAGGAAATCTCATTTCTTTGTTGCTTTTGTTACTGTCCTTTCTCAGGTTATTTTAGGAAAGCCCTCACTTGCACGTACTGTGCACATGAGGCTGGCTGCGTGCAAACGGTCAGTTCAGCTCTCTGCAGGAACAACAAGGATGTTCTGTGGTCTTTCACAGTCAAATGTCTCTCAGCCTATGAAGATTTTCTATTCCTGGATTTTTATAGGGGATTTCCCCCCTCTGCCCACTGTCAGAATCCATCTACCTTATATGAAATGAATTGTTAACCTTTAAAAATACTGCAATGCATTACTTTTGGAGATAGAACAGATTTTAAAAATATAATAAAGGGGGCATACTTGAATGTTTCCTGACTTAACAGAGGAATATCCTTTATTATTAGTGTGGCTACTCGAGGCTGTAAGCCTAACCACCCCCCCCCCCNCGACCATGAAGAAGAACCCCCCCCCCCCCCCCCACCTCCGAATATTCAAGACTTTAATTCTGAAGATCAATACTCTAAATAGAATTTTCTACTCTGAAAACCCTGGGAACCTGACTTACTTTGAGTATTTGCTAAGGGCATACACATATTCTGCAATTCAGCATGTTGCTGGGAAGTCAAGGCCATGGGGAGCCTAGGGGAGGGCAACATGAGGAAGAGGAGACACAGGGATCCTGCTGTGCCCCTGGAAGAGGGACACAGCTTGGTGTGCCTTGGCAATGCAGGAACTGGCTTGTGCTTCAGCTATAATGTGACTTTTATGAGAAAAATATCTATTTTCCTCTGTATTTGCCCCTATATGGGCATCTCCTCATCCCCAGTCAATGCTCAGCTGTGTCCAGTGAGTCTTTTCTTCCTTGCAGTCACTTCTCAGGGGAAGGGGGAAGCTCTCAAGAAACAAGAATGCAAGATTATTTTAAGGGATGAGAAAATGTAATTGAAAAACCACATCAGTTGGCCAGGGTCTTAGAAGCATGTGGGTACATTGCTGTAACAGCTACCAGGAGGAAACACGCTGCATTTCAGGTGAACACTGATCTTTTAATGTAAGGTTGAGAATAATATTTATATACTGACTCACTAAGATTTATGTTTCTGTATAAATCACACATGCACTTAAAAAAAAAAAAAAAGTAAAAAGCAACTTCAGGATATTCATGGCTTCCAGAATTCGACATAAATCAATTGTACCACAGTTCCACAGGCTTTAATACAAACACACACACGCTCATTTGTTATCAGAGATGTTCAACCATCCAGGCCATCAACAGAAGGAACATGACAAGAACAGCAATGAGATGACCCTAGAAAAAGCCCTTCTGTGCTTAAGAACACCAAAGCTTCAGCAAAGCTCATCTCAAAAATCAGTATTCCCAGTGGTGTGGTTTGAGTAACTGGCTGAACTGGAGCCCTGGATCAGCACATGTGTGCTTCAGGGAGCCTGGGATCTGAAAGCAAAGCCAGACTTGGCAGATTTAAAGTACAGAGGCCTCTGTTGGCATTATCACCACGTTCAGCAGGGCAGTGTGAGACTCTGCGAGGGGCCTGGATGGACCAGGAGTGAGAGCAGAGAGGATGAGGAGAGCTCCATCCCCACCTTGTGCAGCATGGGGAAGACCAGAATGGATGGAGGTGGAGCTTGTAAAGAAAGTGCTGAAGAAGCTTCAGCTCTAGCATAAACTCCCAGTGATAACTTCTCAGCCATTTTCAAACTTCTCTTGGTTTTCCCACCAGGAATCAGTCCTTTAGCACAGTTTTCTACAGATGCAGAGGCCATGCACAAAATCTGGTTTCTGCCTTCCTGTTTCCTCCAGCAAGATAAGCAAATCAAGACTCAACACAGCAGATCTTCCAACAAAGACTCAACACAGCAGATCTTCCAACAATACCTCAAAAGCCATCTGAGGATAGTCAACAAAGCACTCAATAAAAACTCCAGAATTCAAACACAAATTTCCAGAGGAGAGCAGCAACCCTGGGTGGCCATTGGGATGTGCTCTGAGAAGACCATCCCTACCTGTAGCACTGATGGCCACATCCCTCCTGGTGCTGCTGCAGGAGGCAGGTGGTGAGGGTGTCAGAGGAGCCAGGCTGAGCCAAGGTCCGCAAGGCCACGGCTGCAATGCCCACACGTGGAGAGGAGAAGTTGAAAAGCACCGAAGCAACCTGGGGGAGTGGGTCCTCCTGGCTATGGGTCACATTGATGATGAGGGGGTTGTGCTGACATGACAGCTCGTACGTCCCTGTGAGACAAAGCAAAGAAAGAAGTGACTAATCCCGCTGCTGGGATTTGCTTTTGGTTTACATCTGCTCCCCCATACACCAACAGTCTGGCTCGGAAGGCAGAAGCTCCTGCAAGGTGGGGCGGGGGACAGCAGTGAGAGGTCACAGCTGTGGTGGTGGCTCTGGGTGTCCCCGTTGGTGCCACACCCAGAGGTTCTCACCCAAAGAGCGGTTCTGTCCGTCTGTGTCAGTCAACTGCACGGCAACCACCGGCTTGGGCTGCTGGCTTGGTACAGAGCCAGAGGAGGCCAGGAAGAGCAGGAGAGAGATGGGCACTGCAGGTCTCTCAAAGCAAACCTAGGAAAGAGGGCAGGAGACACTCTGAGAGCAGGCACATCAAATACAGCTTCTCAGAGCCCATACAGGCAAGAGAGAGGAAGAGGGAACAGTAGGACAGCAGGAGCAGGGATAAGGGGTCAGAGACCTTGCAGGGCTGCAAAGGGCTGCAGAGGTGGGGAGGAGGAAGGAAGGGAACCAAAACAGTCCTTTCCCTCTGAATTTCTGTTCTTCCTTTTACTAGCCTTCTCCTCACACATTCAGCCCCACTTTGACATAAATTTATGACATCTTCACAGCATCCACATTTGCTACTCTTTAAATTAAGCAAGACCTGGATAACCTCTTTCTTGCTCCCCCTTCACCAGGCTTGGTAGGAGCTCTGCCTACACAGAGCTGGCCAGGCAAGTGAGACACCCACGGAAAACAGCTACCAGCCTTGCCACCAAAATATTTCCAATAAAAAAAAGCCCTCAAAAAAGACAAAAAAGAAAACAAGCCTAAAGAATGTCCCCAGTAGCCACTGCAACAGCAAACTGTCCCCCAGCCAACACGTGGAAAGATTCATGGGAAGAAGCCCTGCCTGCTAGGAGAGCCAGCAACTTGCTACTTGTCTACAACCCTGAAGGCAGCTGGAAGTAGCTGGGAAACACATGGCATCAATCATGGCAGAGCAGATGTTCTTTGGAAGTAAGAAGACAGAAATGTTTTTCTCCTCCACCCCATTACCCCCCTTTCCCCAGTGCTGGGATGTGTTTTGATCAAGATCCTCTCGATACAGTGTTTTTGTGGAATGCTGGCGTGGAGGAAGCTCAGAAATTTGAGGCAAAGGTGTATTTGGAAAGAAGACAAGTCCTGGCTGGCCAGGCACAGCCCAAGGAGCAGAATGTGGGAATGGAGGGGACAACCATGCAATCTGTGATGGCAGCTTAGCCTCAGGGTGGTTCATGCCACGTCAGGCATTGTTCACACACGCGAACAGGAGAAAACCTTGGGCTTCAGCCCGGGGCTCCCACCCTGCAGGGAGGTGCTCATCAGCAAAAGCCCCATGAGCATTGGCCCCACTGGTGTCTTCTTGCTCCCTTCAACAGGGCTTGCTTGCTTACAGGGCTGCCTGGCTGCAAGGAGTGGACCAAAGGACTCCAATGTTTTTATTTGGTATATCCCCACTGTCTCCCCCACTGAGATGAGTGGGGGAAGAAGGAAAAGAAACAGGAAAGCAAGAAGGGAGGAAAAGAAAGAGAGAAGAGTCAGCAGGGCTCACAGACAAGGAGCCCCCTAAGACAGAGCTACAGCTGTGAAATCCCACGGACCTGGAGGATTTTAACCCAACCTCCAAGTGTGGTTCCTCAGGGGAGAAGAGGTAGTTGGAGAAGTCAGGTGAGGCTTTCCCCGGACTACACATCTTGAGGTGAAGAGTTCAGTCTTTCCCTTCCTACATCTGCATGAGAGTGAAAGGCACTGGCCCCAAGTTAGGCCAATAGCAGCTGCCTTGATTAACATCCCAATCCTTTCCAATACATATTATGTGCTTGGCCACAGCAGGCTATCTTCTTAATTTTTCTCCCTCCCTCTCCCTGCTTCTTATTTAATTTCCTGCATTACACATCCTGACTTGCTTACAAGTGATTTTGATGTCTTTCCTCATCAGGTGTATTAAAAACTGAGAACAAAGCATGGCTGGAGATGTGCAAATTGTAATGATTAGCATGTGCAGACAGACCCAAGGGACATGGCAGATGCTGTGTGCAGTGGCACAGACACACATACCTCTTGTCCCCAGCCTAATTACAGCATGACAGTAAGCACAGTAGAACACTGGCACTAGCTTTCCAGAGCACTTGTGGATCCCTGGAAGCACTCAAGATCTGGTGGGGTTCTCAGCCACCTGGTCTAGTGGAAGGTGTCTCTGCTCATGGCAGTGGGGTTTGAACTAGAGGGCATTTAATCTCCTTTCCAGCCCTAACCATTCCATGATCCTTTGACGCAGCAGTTCCTCTTGTTCATTGGTGCCACCTCTTCAGAAACGCTGTAAGAAGTTATTCCTACCATCTGATGAGTTTTGTGGTGCAGTTCTAACCCGGGAGACACAGGTGCAACAGCTTTAAAATGGCCCTGGGAGCTGGGGGACACCAAACACCCTGTGCACATGGGTACACATGTGCATCAACAGCACCATTCCTGTCTGGGCAGGCAGCTGTGCTAGGCAAATTGTCAACAAAAAGCCATCTTTCCTAACCCAATATGTTCCCAATCAGGCCAACTCTTAAAAAAAAAATAATAAAAAAAAAGAAAAAAAGAAAAAAAAAGGGCATATTTATTACTAGTCCATAAATAATTTTATGGGCGGAAAATAATAGCACTCCTAGAGAGTGTACAGAGAACCAGTAATGAAAGTCTTTAGTATAAACATCCATAGAGGAAGAGAGCTGACCACAAGCTCCAATAAAACTGTAACATGTTTTAACCCCTGCTGAGAAGTGGAAAGCAAGCAAGCTTTCATCTAGGTAAGGCCAAGGGGGAGGATTACTGCTTTCTCCTCAGCAAAGGAGGAAAGGAGGCACATTTGTCATGGCCAGAGACTGAAGCCACAAACTGGGTTGTGAGGACACAGACAAGGAAGAGAGGGAAAATTAGAAGGCTAAAGGAAGTTGTTTTTGAGAGTTAGAGGACCTCAGAGCAGTACCCATGTTTGTTGACTGAGGTTTGATGATTCACTGAACTGTCTGAGCATCTGGGGAAAGAGGCCTTCTCTAGAGAACCCTGAGCAAAACAGGACGAGCTGCCCCTCAGAGTGCAGAGGGAGCAGCATGCCAGAGCCTGGCTTTCCAGCAACACCAGGCAGCAGCCACAAAACCTCTAAACTGTGCCTGTGGTCAGAAACCCTATGCTGTAAAAATCCCAGTGGCCTGAGCCTCAGCCCTCCTCTGTCCCTCTCCTCTACCTGCTGGGACAGACGGGTTGGACCCTCCCAGGGGCAGTCCCTAAGCTCCTGTTGGGCTGCAGGACCAACATCCTGGGGCAGAGAAATGCCACTTCTGGTCTGGAGTTCTCAGAAGGACCTGTGTGCCACAGCTGGTTACTGTGGGCTTGGGGTGCTCAGCAGCACCCTGGGGTGCTCAGGACCCCTCAGGATGGCAGAGGATATCCAGCTGTCCTCTGCTGCTGGAACAAAGGCATCTAGGACTTTAAACGCAGCCTGTGCCTACCCTTTGGGGGTGTTAAAGCACAGACTGACTGCAGGGGAGAGTCAGGAGCAAGTTGTTTCTCAGCCTCGAGGCATTTCTGTGGTATTTTGGTTTCATGCAGAGTCCTTCTTCTGGCAATCTTCCCCAGGATGGGTTTGCTGTTCACAGTGGGAATGGGGCAACTAGGACAGATCCAGACACAGGTATTTTGGGATTTACAAAGAGTGCAGTAGCATATGGAGTACTACATGAGTAGTTTTAAAGGCTGCTGTAGCTCCTACAGGACAGAAAAGGATGGGTTTTGTCACCAGAGCTGGTTAAAGACAAACAAATCCTTTGTGCCAACCACACACCCTCACTTACCTTGAGCCAAACTCCCTCGTTGCCCAGAAGCATCTTCTCATTTGGGTCCTGAGCTTTCTCTTGGCTGGGAGCGCAGGGAAACCAAGCAGCCTGCAAAAGATCCCTTGGCACCTCATGAAGGTGGGATTTACATACCTGAAAGGAGAGATTTATTGCAACCCAGAAGATTGCAAGGAAAGGAGAGAAAAACAGCACCTACAAAATGTCAAAGAAGATTGAACGAGTGTTGAGAAGGACCCCAAGGTGGCTCTTAGCATGAAGACAGTTAGGATGTGGCTTCCTAAGTGACATCTCACTGCCTACTCATGTGCACAGAAGACCTTTGCCATTTTGGAGTGCTGTAAATGTGTTGTTTAAGCATCTCATGGTGTTTGTGGGGCTGAGTAACAAACAATGAGCCAAGCTGTGAGCTGGTAGGTGAGACCATGGCATCCTGATTTTGTCTGGGCTCATGAGATACAAAGGTATGATTCATTTGCCTGAATAACACTCTTCTGTTCCATTCAGTGCCCTGTGGCATCCCAGACATCTCCAGGCGCCTGGCAGACAAAACCTGGGAGATACAGGTGTCATTGTGAAGGAACAGATACCTGAGCCCAAGGCACCTCATTAGACATGTGTATCTGGGCAGTTTAATCATGCTACAGGCCTCAAGAAGATCGTTCCTCATATCAAATCAGTAGAAACACATGTGTAAAGGGCTAAATGTGATCTCTTTACATATTTCTTGCCTTTCTTCAGCTTGCTAGGAAAGAACATACACACCACGTTAACACCAATCAGGCAAAATCCCCTCCAGGCTCTGCTCCAAAGCCCATATGAAAGATGGGAATTCTCCCATTGATTTTTCCTTGGCTTCAGATCAGAGGGTTTGGGAGCAGTACAGATGCTGATGTGTGTGTGATTTCATCCTTTCAGGCCCTGACCTTATAAGGTATTAGACTGACAGGACTTTTTTTAAGCCAACAGTGGGACAAATCACATGCTTCAAGTTGAGCATTTGGCTGGTGGGATGGGGTGGTCACTGTTCAGTGAAATGCATGGCTGGGGGAGGTGCTCCCTGCCAGGATCAAGCACCTCTCCATGAACTGCAGTTCCTGAACTCAGGGACTATGCAACAGGAGTGTGAGAAATGCCCAGGTCTTCCTTTCAGTCCCTGGTGGGGAAGATAATAATCAATGAATGCTTCCAGAGCTGATTTTGTTTGTGCCTTCCCCAGCACAGACTTTGTAATTTTTCTTTGTCCATGCCTTCACTCACCTTCACAACAGGCTCTCCAGTGACTATGGAAGCAGGGCAGGACTTTGCATCCTGTTGGGAGGCGTAGGCTTTCACTGCCCACAGATCCACATATCCCTCAGGAGTGTGGGGACCACAGTCCAGCATGCTGCTTGTCTTCTCAAAGGGCTCACACACTCCATCCCCATCGTGAATGTAGCACAGGCTTGGCTCCCCTGCAGGGAGAAGAGGGATGAGCTGCTCACAAACCAGGCTCCAGGCACACACACCTCCTCTCATTCTAAGAGATTTGCTGCCTCATTAGCCCGGGGTTTTTCCCACCACAAGATCCATGGACCACTCCAGCTGCAAATCCAGGTTCTGCTGTGATGAGGTTCATGGCCCTCTGCTCTAAGGAGCAGTGTGAATAACATACAGTTTTGATTCCTGCCTCAAAAGGAGTCAATGCATTTGGACCTGTCTCAATCCAGTTGGACTCACCAACACAGTTGAAGCCTTTTTCCTTTTTACATTTCCGGGAACAACCATCTCCATCCAGCAAGTCCCCATCATCACATTCCTCCTCCAGGCTCCTAAGAGGGCAACAGCCAGATATATTATTATCGCCTTTGACTTAACATCCACCCCTGTGCTCCTGCCCAGTCATGAGTCAGGACCCCTTATCTTGGTTCTATTTCCACCAAAGCAGTTCAAACCACACATGGAATTAGACAGAGAAAACACCTTGCCAGGGGATAAAAAGAGGTTGAAGTCGCAGCATTTGAGAGCAGACATGATTGTACTGTGACTTTGCTGTAAAACCTGAGGCAAGAACTCTGGGAGAATGGAAAAAGTATAGAACTAAGCATCAGGAAGACCTGTTGCTGGAGAAAGCAAGTGTTGGAGAAGGTAGGAGATTCTGAAATGGGGCTAGAGTTTCAGTGGGAGCTGGAGAAGGAGGCAGGAGAAGGGAAAGACAGAAGGTTCCTCTCTCTTTCCCTTTCCTTACCCTGCTAAAAAAACTGGTTTCAAATGAAAGTTATCCTGAGTGTCCTGGACGCTGAAGTCTGAAAAAGCTCAAATAAGGAAATCTGAAATAATTATCTCCCAGGCAGAGCAGGTGAAGCATTGGGCTCTCTCAGTGTAGAGGTGGTACACCCCTCATTATTTGGGGTTTCTGAGCAGGGACTGGACAGCTCTCTAAAGACACCACACCATGTGGGACGGTGCTCATTGCAGAAGTTACTCCTGCAGGGCCCTGAGCAAAATGTTATACTGCCCACTTCCAAAGGCAGATCCTTTGGGTTGGACTCTGCCACAGTTTGCTGAGATGGGCCAGAATCCAAGCTCTGAAGTCAAGAACAGAGCATGTTCAGGTTGGACCCCTCATGCAGACCATGCCTCTCAAAAAGACCATCTCCATCTCCTATGCACATGGCATTTTACAAAACACAAGCTCTGCAGCTCAGTCTGCTGGAGGGATTTTGTGCAGCAGCTTCAGCCATGTACCCGTGCATGGAGGACCCACCTGCTGCTTCCCTTTGGGGCAGGATGATCTGACATCTTAAAGAACCTCAGCTAAGAGCTTGAGGAGTTTTTCAACTTACGTGGCCACCTTCCCATCCCCACAGTAGGGTGTTCCGTGCACATGGATGAGCGGTGGGGAGGCTTCTCCTGAGGTTGTCCCAGAGACCACCTGCACCTGGTAGCGGTACACTTGCCCAGGAGTGACTTCCCTGCAGAGACAGAGAGAACTTGAGGGAGCAGCAACAAATGCAGCACTGAGATTTGCTCACCACAACTATAAACATCACGTGTATACATCCACACAGTATCACAATCTGATGTGTCTTCACACTCTGCCAGAGGCAGAGCCTGTGGGAAGAGAGTCTCTTTTAGGTCATGCTGCTTATTTCCCAAGGGTCTGAGCTGGGGAGAAGTGGAATTAGCTTGAGTAATCATTTTACTCATTGTATTCATGGGGGAAAGTTTCTGGGTTTAATATTAATAACCTCCTTTTAGTTAACCTGGGCTCATGGACAAGGGGTGTGCTAGCATGGTGGGTCTGCCACGGCCTTGCTCAATGGCACTGGATGCAGTAATTCCCAGAGCAGGGGGACAGGAGGAAAAACAAAACAGAAGCAAAACCATCCAGGGATTCAAAGGAAGAAGACACAAGGAGGTAATCAAACCTGACTCAGCCACCCCTTCAGCCCAAGACAGAGCAGCTCTGTGACTCACGTGTCCACAAACTGGCGATGAACCTGCAGGGGGGTGGCAGGGGACCCGTCTGCAAATGGGGGGTCACGGAGCACCCGGTACTGGATCAGTCTGCAGGCAGAGCACAGGGAGCTGTGGGGCCTGGAGGTCAGCAGGGCTGTGTCTATCTCCATCCTCTCGTCAAAGGTGTAGATTTTAACTCCAGACATCTTTTTAGGGATATTGAGCTTCACAGTAAAGGGGACATCACAGAACGTGTCCAGGGGGCCCAGGTGGATGGACTCCCCTTGCTCTGTCAGGATTTCAATGTCAGACAGTGCCTTGGGAGAGCCTGTGGAGAGGTACGTGGTCCAGAGGGTGAGAGAGTCGGGGTAGACAGGGTGCAGGAAGCGCAGCTCCAGGATGCAGCCGTCCGGCTGGGGGCACGGCACTGTCATGTTCATGTCGTACAAGTGCAGCTCCGGGCTCCAGGCCTGCAGACTGGGCTCACAGGGCTGATCCACGTCTGGAGGACCTGGGACAAGAAGGAAACTGATAAAAACCAGGGGACAGCTGGCTTCACAGGAGACCCACAGGGGTGATCTTCTCTGTAGGTGCTTAAGCATCTCCAGGCTATAACTGCACACCGGTGTGGGTTTGCACCCACATGTCCGAGACCTGGTGGCACCTGCCCTAACATCCTGGAAAGCAATAATCCCCACTGGTCTCCCAGCTCCTGGGTACTTGCACATGTGCACAAGGCTCAGCAGACCTGGTGACTCACAGCCCTCTCAAATGGGAACAGTGTTATCCACGCTGCAGCTGGACACAGTGCAGAGATCTAGGGACAGCCTAGACACAGCTGAGGAATGTGAAGCTTGCTCTGTAGCCTTACAGGTGCAGAAGCATTGTCAAAGGCACCTGAATGCTCCAAGCAGAGCAGAGACTGAAGCTTTGCACAAGCACATACTGGGACAGGTCATAGTCAGGAAGGGACCAGGTCCAAAGCAGGGAAGCAGGTCTGGAAGGCTGTTTTTCCTGAAGATCCTCCAGGACAGTACCCAGGCTAACCTCAGAACCCCAGCCTGCCCCCCCTGATGGTGGATTAGCACTCAGCAAGAGAAATGGAGTGCTGGCCTTTCAGACCCAGAAAGGATCACTGGAATTTATCATTCTGTAGTAGAAATACCCTTGTCTTCATTAGCCACTGGAAGCATTTCTTAGGGCCCAGCACCAATTCAAAGCCTTCTAAGACAAGTCTAAAGGTTTCTGAAACCCACAAACTCTCTCTTTTTATCAGAACAAACAAGCACTTGTGATAACTACAGACACACAGAACCAAGCCCTCTGGCTCTGCATGGTTCAGCAGCAGCACATGCACCTCACACAACTCCCAGGATCAGCTCCCCTGGTCTCCAGCCTCCTCTACCCTGCTCTTGGAAGAGCTGAGGCAGCAAGAAAAGCCAACAGCTCTTAGGGCAACTGTGTAACCCTGAAAGTCACCACTGTGCCCACAAGGTGGGTCTCTAAACCAACATCTGGGTCTCAGCACAAGAGAAGCTGTAATGCCCAGTTGCTGCTGGCCTGGCTAGGGAGGAATGGACTGCCCAGGGCTTGGCATAGACTCAGTGGGACTCAGCACAGAACTCCTCTTGCTCTCTGTGGACAAGACTACATTGAAGTCTGTGAATGTCCCTGAGGTTTTGAATGAGGTCCCAAGATCTGTATTTTAAGACTGATTTCAGTTAAATGCTTCTCCCTTTGGTCAGTATCTTTCAACAACACCTGTCTGAACAATGATTTGGGTTAATACTGGGATGCCAATCAGTTTGTCCAAAGCTGTTTGGCCATTACCAAGTTTTTCCTGGGTGCCAAGAAGTCCTCCCTCCACTACAGAACCCTTGCAAAGGGAAGACAACTGATTCTTTAAAAGGAAAAAAAATAATTCTCTTTCTTGTACCAGAAAGATTTTGTCTGAGGACTCACAGACAGGAAAAGAGAGGAGACATTTACCTTCTGCTTCTTCTGGGGTCCAGTAGCCGGAGGAGTCGCAGACCCGAGGGGAAGAGGCCTCGTGCACGTACTGACGGAAGGTGCCATCCTCAGCACAGCTGTCACACAGCGTGTCCTGCTCCCTGCTGACAGAGCACACACCCTGGCATGTCTAAGGAGGACCAGTCAACTCCCCAGCCACATTTCTCCAGGTGGCACCAGACAGGAAGTTGGAGAAGCAGAGCTAAGGTCTCAGAGTCTCCCTGGCTATATCATCCTGCTTGGAATCAGCTTCTTGAAAGACAGGGAAATATGAGCACCCATGGGACAGGCTGGATTTAATTTCTCCTCTTCTCCATGCTCTCTGGGTAGTCTTGGATGAATCCCACCCCTGCCAGTCAGAGCTAACAGACCCTACACATCCCAGGGCAATGCCTCTGGACTACAGTGGGTGCAAATAAGGCGCTCTCTGCTAAACCTAGAGTCAGGTTTTGGCTTTCAGCATTATTGTAATACAAACCAGTCACAATAATATCAATTGCCATGCTCTCCAGAAAAGATAAAGGCACTTTTCTGTTATAAGGGCCAGCCTCAGCCACTTTCCTTGACCAGTTCTTCTCAGGGATTCAGGACTGCCACAATGGATCAGCTCTTGACACAGTTATGAGTGACAACTTGGGATGGTTCCAAAGGGTCTCCCTTCTAGACCCATGTTTTCCTGCTCCCAAATCACTTAATTCCCCAACAAAGCAATTTATTCGGATGACTCAAGGCTACTCAGCACTCAGAGCCTCTCCTGTCTGTGGGGTGACATGCAAAAGGGTCATTGTAGAGAGCACCTGTTCTTTGAAAAGTCAGCAAACACTGACCCAGGAGTGCCCCAGCTGCCATCAAACAGCATTTTCCTTCTAATTATAAAAGACAGCTTTATGAAGCAGCTTCAAAACAAGTTCAAAAGCTCTTCATGTACATGATTATGATCCCATGAGCAAAAAAAAAAAACCTAAAAATAAAGTCTCACCACCTAAAACCTGGTGGAAACTGAAATATATTAGTAAGAGGGGCTGCTGAATAGAGACACTGGTGGTGTATTCAAGTCTCGGTGGCTCCCTTAGTTGGGAGAAGACAGACATCCACCCAACACTCATGGCCATGCACTGCTCAACAGCCAAACAACTCTGGCTCCTTGGCATCATTTCTCTGGCTTGAAAAGTTTCCTGACTTACCCCCAGTTAGCTGCTCTGCAAGTCCATGACAGCGCTGGGAACGAAACCCAGCTCTTGTGGTTCGAGCTCCCTGCCTTAACCACAAGGCTGCATTTCCTCCTGGTAAATAGCTACTTTATACAATAAGTGCTAAATGAAGCTCATTTTTCATTCCCTGATTGCACTCTGGGGTTTTAGAGCTGGCTTTGCCTCCTGATGCTCTTTGGCTTCCCCTCCCAGCACCCCGAGAGCGGGAAGCTTGCAGGAGAGCCCATCTGCCAGGGGGCCATGGCAGCAGCCTGGCTCTTGTGCCTCAGGGCTCTGCTGGAGACGAGCAGGGTGGGAAGGGGACTGGGGATTCCACACTGCGGAGATCCCTCGTCCCTTCCAGCAGGCTGCCGTGCAAGCCCAGGAGCACGGCGAGCACAGCTCCTCACCTCTCGTGGAGGACACCGCTGATGGGAGGCAGCCAGTAGATGCTGAGGGAGTCCTGAGTCTGCCCGGTGACCATGGGAGGGATCGGGATGGGCGCCGGCTTCCTGCTGTGACCCCAGCGCTGGTACACCAGGTCCAGGTAGCAATGCATGCGGGCCACCTGGTTGGGGGTGAAGCTGTTGGTGCAGTCATCATCTGGGGGACAAGAGAGGCCGGACTGAGGGTTAGGGCACGGCAATAGGCGCCCTTTGCTCCTGGATAAACTTTTTCGGGGACTTCTAGGGAGGGCTGGGAGGCACCAGCGTGCGGTGGCTCTGCTGCCGGGGCTCTCTGGTGTCGTGTGTCCCCAAAGCCACAAGATGGCACTGCCTCAGCAACTCCACGTCCCCGCACCTGCCCGGCGCAGGCACCGGCACCTGGGCAGTGCCACCGCCCGCACGGCACCGCAGCAGGGTCAGCCAGGGCATGGAACTGCTCCTCCCGCTTCGGTCCTCCTGGCACGGCAGGAGAAACGCCAGCCCCCCGCGGCGTGCCTTTGGGAACCAAGCCAAAAGGGTTCAGGAGGCTAATAATTAACAATAATAATAAAAATAGCGTCACGACTGGAGAACAAAAGCACACACACAGACAAGAGCAGCCGTGGTGTATGTCCAGCGACCGACTGGCAGGAAGAGAGGAATGGATAGAAATAGCCTGAGGGAAGAATGTGCTTAAGCAGCTACTGCAAGCACTGCCTGACACATCCCAATACACCAGGAGGGTCCCTGTTGGTTAGGGAGTGAGGTAAGGCACTACTGATGGAGGTAGAAGGGAGGGAAACCCTAGTTTTAAGGAAGGTGACCCCTTGTGACTCCCAACAAGGATTACTCGTTACCTGTGTAACTCATGTAGTTGTTGAAGGGTGTTCCTGTGAAATGTGTCTGGCCACAGGTGTCATTGGTAGGGTCTGGATCCCGACAGAGTTTGCTCTTTGGGGTGGGGGCGGTGTCAGCACAGAGGTCTCCTGTCTCCATGGATGGAGTGGTCTCCCTGCAGGGATCGTCACAAGATTCCCGCTCACTCACTCCCTTAAAGACGTGGTAGAGCCCCAGGACATGCCCCACTTCGTGGATCATGGTGTTGGTGTGGCCAGGCATGCCGTAGTAAGCAGGGTTGAGGACAACTCCACCTGGAATTGCAAGTAGAGAGAGCATCATTGCAAGAAAGGGACAGTGGACATCTGTCATAACTCACATGTGTGAGGTAAAACTCCTCTCATTGTGCTTCCAAGCCACAGACAAAGATCCAAAGATGGACATATTCAGCCTCTTATAGGACAGGAAGAGGTTTCTTTGCCCTCTTGGGTTGGAACAGGGTGGATGGTTTTTCTTCCCCTCCTACCACTCTATCCCCCCCTCAACATCTTCAATCATTTCAGCTACTGCTGCCCTCTGCATCTTTTTGCACAGTTATAATTCAGCGTCTGCTTTGGATCACACAGCTCCAAAGGAGGTTTGGAGCCACAGCACCAAATTGAGCCATGCAGTGCCTTTACAGGAATCATCATTTGAAACAGAGGACAGAAGTCCTTCCCTGGCCTAGACACGTGTCTAAGGCAGGCCAGCTCCCATGGCAGGTAAGAACAATGAGGTGCTGAGCAATGTCCAAACATACTCAGCTGTGCCAACTAGAAGCCAGCTTCAGCACAAATCCACATGGAGATTCAGGTGCACTACCTCCCGCCCCTGCTGAGAAGTCACCCATGACCTATTGCTTCAACCTCCAAACCAGACTCTGTGGGGGTAAACTAAAAGTCTCATGAGGCATTGTTGAAATCCACTAAGCTTCTACCACAAACCTGACCCAAATTCAGTGTATTTTAGAGTGGGATTTCCCAAGACATAGCTTCGGAAGATCTCTTCCTCCCCTTCAGAGGGGTCTGCATGTGAGCAAGGGGCAAATGAACTCAACAAGATCCTCACAAACCATCACAAAACTACTCCTCTTCACTGGGGTACCCCAGCCTCTGACTCAAGGGGACACAGAGGGGCAGTTTGTCTCCAAGCCAGTTTGGTGCAGGTTCAGCTGTCAAAGATGTTAGAGGATGAGCACACATAAGGCTCCCAGAAACTGCCCCAGAGCTGCCACCTCATACTGAGAGCAGCAGCACGGAACTGGACAGGACCCATGATTGTCCTGCCCTAAACTGAACCGTGGCTGTAGGGCAAGTGATTTTTCCTTTCCTGTGAGCCCATCTGAGATGGGAAGAACAAGGATCAAGGATACTGGCAAAAGCCAGGTGGAACAGAGCCTTCCCTTTGCTCACTGCCAGCATCTCCAGCTCCTGACCTGGGATGCACACCCTGTGCTGATGGCTCTGCACCACATCTGCTAGGAAACTGTCCACAGAAGGTGCTCAAGAACAAAAAAATTTGCTTCACTGGCCTCCTTTTATTTGCCTCCTTTGTCCAGACTAAAATTTCTTTGGAATCTCTTCATTTTTCTCCCTGTTTTGAGGTTTTTCACTGGCCATTTCCCCCCTTTTTCTCTTCTCATTTTCACGCTCCATCCACTTTTCCATGCTGCCTTACAGTGGAGGAACAAGGGCTGGGAAGTATCAACAAGATAGGGGTGCTAAAAGCAGACCCCAGCATGTGCCCAGGCTGACTCCAGGCAACCCCTCCATGTCTCGGGAGGCTGTTTTTACACAACTACTTTTAACCCAGACAGCTTGGATGGCAGTGTGGTGAATAGTTGGCTCCAGCACAGCTTGTTCCCTCCTTTGCAGGGCCCTGGAGGATTTACTGTGCCAGCTACCTCACGGCAGAGCCTCTGCTACTGCATCTCTGCTGATGATCACTGCCCTGCCAGCAAAGTTAGAGCTGGCAGGTGGCCACAGTGTGATCCTGTCTCCAGCCACACAGGCTGCTTGAAATCTGCTCCTGGATCAGCTCCGTGCACTACCGACTACCTCATGTCCTCGAGTACAGGGCATTCCTTCCAAGAGAGGGTTTTCTTCAGATCACAGTGTCCCTGGCAAGACACCAGCAGGTCTGTGACTCCCATGGGGGAGCCATGCTGGGTGAACACTGAGCTGGGGGCTGGGAAGGGACCTTCGGAGACTCCCTGAGCAATTCTCCCAAGCCCTTCCAACAAGGGGTGAAGAAATGAGGGTGGCATCTTCTGTGGAACATCCTGCGTGTGTGGCCCATGGAAGGGCTGAGAGGCATCACTGACCTGTCAAGTGGCACCGTTTCTTAGCTCAAAATTCATGTTTATTGCTCTTCCTTCCCACAGTGTGGATCTTCTGCCCAGGGCTTGAGGCAAAGGATGGGTCACAAAGTAGCTGCATTCCCTTTCTTCCTAGTTGTGAGACAAGAGAGCAAAGGACTTTGCATCCCATCAGTCAGCTCTTTACCCTTTAGTTGCCTGGAGACGGGTCACAAGAAGGCACAGAGGCTGAAAAATCTTTTTGGGACCTTCATGTTCTGTCCTGTCACCTCTTAGGTTTCTGGAAGCCATCACCCTCTCAATTACCACCCTAGTAAATGCTATAGATAGCAAAGGGCATCCCATTGATGGGAAACCCAGTGGGCACATAAAAGAAAAGCTGCTTCTCATTTCAATCAAAACAGGGCATGAGAGAAGAGAGAACAGAAAGAAAAGGCATCTCTACAGCCAAACCCAAGCCTGAGCAAGGCAGGGGGGCTGCCTGCCCAAAGGTCTGAAAGGAGGAATGTGCACACAGAAAGAAAATAGGGTTCATAAACAAGTAAATGAGACGTGAAAGCCCTGCATGCATCCTGCAGCAGTAACCGCAGGGAAAGGGGCTGAGCACCGGGGGCACAGGGCACCCTGGGACCAAGCAGCCCAGCCCTCCTCCCTGCAGAAATCCAATGCTCTTCCCATGTGGTGGAATAAATGGGATTCCAGTACAGGGGGGCAGAAAACTGTCACAAGAGAGGGATGCCAAGGCCACAGTACTCTGTCCCCTCCCCTCCTCTCTGCTGGCTTCCCCTCTTCCATTCCTCCCCCACACTCCACAAGGACGACCATATTTTTAGTGCTCATTTTAACAACTAATTAAATGGCAGAATTAGAAACAGCCTGAGAACTCTGCCTTCCAGAACATCCCTATCCCTTCATTCCCTATCCCCACTGCTCCCTGATGAGTTGGGAGTGCTCCCAGCTTTGGACCAGGAAGTTCTATTTCCCCTCTGCAGGATCCTGGATGAGAAGACAAGATGTGGAAGTGTTCATAACATCCCAACAGGACCATCCTCCCCTCTCTCTCCACTGCAGCTCAGGCATTCCCTTCTCACCTCTGCCTCCTCCTGCCCTGGGCGAAGGGCTAAACTGGGCTTTCAGTGCCTGAGAATCAGCTTAAGGAGGTTCACAAGGTCAGCATTTACACAACAAAGCTAAAAACTTCCATATCCCTGTGATATCGGGGGGTCAAGTACTCCAAGGCAGGTGAACCAGAGACTTCTTTGGACTTGCTCACCCAACCAAGTCCAGGCAGCTGGAAAGATTCAGGTCTGGCCTCAACACCTTGTCTCTCCAGGCCAGACCTACCAGCCGCAGACCTGGTAATGTCCCCAAGGCCAAGCCTCCACTCTGATCAAGCAACAAGAGATGCCCAGCCCATCAGATTTGTGCAGGTGTAAACTGTGCTTCTCCTTTACTCACACAGCCCTGGAAGCTCCTGCTCCCAGGATGTTCTCTGCTGCTAGCCAGAACCTATGGCAATGCTGAAGGACTCCTGCCCATGCCAGTCCCAAAGAAGCCAACCTGTTCCTAGGTCAGGGCTATCCCGGAGGACATTCCCAAGTAACCACAGGAGCTTTAAACAGTAAACCACAAAGCTGAACCTGCATTGCAGGGCCAGTCTTCCTCAAACACTGAGTCAGAGCAATTAATGGAACAAACGCATGACAGTTAGTCAGACAGGAAGATGCCATTGCCTAAGGTACCTCAGATGGAAGGGCTGGCCCTCCTTCAGGATCCACTGACCTCTGCCAGATATATGAGCTGGCCTCAGCTTATATAACTACAGAAAGTATTTATAACATCAAATGTTCACCATTCCCTTGCCTTTTGACCACTTTTATGCAGTTCACATGCAGCTACACATGAAGTTCAAAGCATCAGCATTATTACATTACTGGGTTTTTTGAACAAGGCTTTCCACCACAGAAAGTTAAGGAGTTTTTTTTAAAGAAAGTTCTTCGACTCCTTCTGCTTTGTAGTTAAAAATATTTACTTCTAAGTTCTCAGAAAACTCATTCCAGACTCCAAGAAATCTGAATTTGTGAGGAACTCACTGTGATTATGGTGGAAAGACTGAGACAGACAGTATAGTCACAGGGAGTGGTGCAAACAGACCTGAGACCTACCTCTGCTGCTTGCTGGCAGCAAGTTGTCTTTCTCTGGGAGCTCCACAGCAGCTGAAACATGTCTATAGAAATTTCATAGACTACTTCAACCTCTCCAAGCCAGTAATTGTCTTTTATGCTTCACTGAAAGTAGTTGCTGTTAGCCGTATTATTGCTAAACTATCCCCAAGCCTTCAGAAAGGCTGCCTGAAAATGAAATTTCCTCAGGAAAAAAGTCTGGAGGAGAGCAATAGAACTGTAGGTAACCAGCATATGAATGGTCATGTAACTTCTGGTAGCCCCAAAGAAGCATTGTGAAGAGAAGGGGACGAAAAACAAAGTTCACTGAAGACTTCCAGAAGGTGATGACACCAACAGGAAGGTGAGGTCGACCCTCCTGAAAAACACACTCAAAGATCATGAAAAAATGGTTTATAAGGAGATTGAAATCCATATGGCAGATTAAACAACTTCTAGAGATGGAGATGATGGAGAACAATAAATCTAGTGATCTTTGGGCTGTGGCAAAGTATTAAAATAGCAGAAGGGAAGGCAGCTGGAGAAGAAAAAGTCTCATAATGCTTCTCCTGAAAACATCTAAGAAAGTGCAGTTCAGAGAAACAAACAGAGCAAAATCTGACCAAGACTCTCTGCAGACGAGGCAGTTTGGCTTCTCATAGAAGCCAAGGAACCAATTTGATTCATGCAGAGAACTAAAGCATGGAGGGTCTGTATGTGTGTAGGGAAAAATGAGCATGGTGTTTCTGCTCCATGGGAGCAGACAGTGGTATGAGGGGTGCAGGTCTTGTATGCTGACCCTAATATTTTAAGGTCAGAGTAGACAGGAGATTAGCAAGATTTACCACAAGGAAAGGAGTCTGTCTTTTTGGAGACAGACCCCTCTCTTGTGTATAGACCTGTCTCCACCCCTGGCCATAGCTAGGTCCTTAAGCTCAGGAATTTTTCTCAAACTGCCATTAACTCCTCCCAAGGCTTCTCCTTCTCTTTACTTACTGCTTTCCTTTCACATCTACTCAGATTCTCCATTAGCCTCTTGTGAGACCTTTTGTCAAAAGCCACACATTCATGGCCTCCTCAGTCCTGAGTTTCTTCTGTGTGGGACAATAATATACATTGTGCATGGTACAAAGCAAATGATGATGTGGTGAAGCTCACTGTTTACGGAGAACAGAGTCCACCACCCGCCCTCCCATGCTCATTAAATCTAAAACCAAGGACAGTCTTGAACCAAAGTCTTCAGTTCGTGCCAGAGACTCAAAGAAGTTCGGATCCAGCTTCATACTTCACAGCTCTGGCACCAGAGTCAAGACAACACCCCTTTTCCCCTGAACCTCCATGCTAAAGATCTGATCCAGCACTTCCAGATGGTGCCATTTCTCATGTCCCTGGCTGGACACAAGCTCAGAGACTGGAGCTAAATGCAAGCTTTTGATGAGACCAGTCACCCCAATTACCCCTCTGTACAATGGCTTGCAGGCCACTGGGAGAGGTCTGAGGGGAACGTGTGTGGCTGAAGCACTTGCTGCAGTCAGATTATTGTCAAGCTGAGCCTTGGAAGTGATTTCTGGAAGCTGAAAGAATAAATTTCATGGAGATTTGCCTTCCTCAACAAGCAGCTGTAGCAATATGCTATTGAAAAAACAGCCCTGAAACTCATTGAGGGAGGGAAACTGGCAAAAAGGAACTTTGAAACAGGTCTTTAACAGCAGTACAAAACTTTTCAGGGTTGATCATGCACTTGTAAAAGCAGAAGGTCTAGGTCTGCTGTGCAGGTGTCAGGAGTAATTATTTCCAGTTACTTATTGAGAAACACTTTAGACATTTTGACTGCAAAGTGTAAAGGGCTTTGCCAGAAAACTCCAACAACTGAAGAGGTGGTAGGAGAGGCAGGAAAAAGAGAAACAACAGAAATAGCAGAAAATGCACAAAACAACCACATTCTAGGCAACCAGTAGCCATTTTGGCTGTTTTGCAACCTACGAGGACTGATGACCTTAAGGGTACACCCTGAATCCTCTGAGGCCAAGGAGAACTTTGCCTCCAGCAGGTAGTAGGCCAAGTTATAAAAACATGGTAAAATTTGATAGTTATCTTCACACTTGCAGCTGGATTCAGAAGTGGCCCGTTCTGGTTGCTGCCTGGGCAGCCCTGGAGTTGCTGAAATCTGCCATCTCAGCTCTGAAAACATTGCCACTTCTGGTTTGTATCTGTTTGCTATTACGTGCTGCAGAGTGAAGTTCACTATCTGCAGAATCCTAAAAGATAGACCTGGAAGGACCAGGAGAAACCAAATGTGAGTCTAGAACTCTTTCCAGAGCCTGCACTTATGGTAAACCAGTAGTCCCATGGCCTTCACCATCAAAAGTTTCTCATAACAATGTTGAAGCCCCTTGTCAATGGGTAAGCTCACAACCTTATCCACATGAATTCAGAGAACAGGCAGCTCTTTTCCTTACAGCAGCAGCTGTTGGAACACCCAAACCCTGTTATCATGACCTTCGTATGAAATATACACAATGTTGAGGCACAGCACACTTGCCTCTTTTTGCCAAGTCGAGGAAGAGAGAGGAAAACCAATAATTCTGAGACTCCAGGAATGGGATAAGTTACTTACCCAGGTGACTAAGGGCCTCTTTGTCCCATGGCCAAATGGCAGCACCAGCCAACTCTTCCCTCACCGAACTGGCGAAGTAAATATTGAGGAAATGGGTGCTGTTCAGCTGCAGAGCCTCCTTCAGCTCCTTCACGCTCATGTAAGCCCTGGATGGTCAAAAGAGAGGAAAAACTCATCACACATTCCAGACAGAGTGAGGAGGAAAAGCCGGGGCCACCCATAGACATCCTACAAAGGGGCGCTGGTGTTCAGGGGCCTGCGGCCATGAGAGGGCGGCCGACTCGAAAAATTCCACATGGCGCAGGATGCTTCCCAGACCCAACCTGCCACTACCACCAACTCAGGCTGCTTTGACAGAGCCAAGTTTGCCTCCTCCAAACTGACACCAGGAACCTGGGCTGGTGAGTTTTGTTTCCCAGGGAAAAGGGGTGGTGCTGGTGTTCAGAGGCCTGTGGTGCTGAGCGGCCGGCTGTCTGCTACTGAATACCACAAAGCCCAGAGCTCCAGGCACACTGCAGCTGCAAAAGGCACGCCAAGTGGAACACAGAACTGCCACAGCATTGCTTCCTCCACAGCTTTCTCCTTTGAACCAGCCTTAGCCCAAGGCTGGCTTTTACTGCTAGACCTAGGGTTAGGGTTCCACCTAGGGTTAGGGTTCCTAAAACCACGAAGCCCAGAGCTCCAGGCATACTGCAGCTCCAAAAGGCATGCCAAGGGGAACACAAAACTGCCACAATATGGGTCCCTCTCCACGTCCCCCCACTCAGCACCACAGGCCCCTGAACACCAATGGCAGCCTCTTCCCTGGGAAACAAAACTCACCAGCCCAGGTTCCTGGTGTCAATTTGCAGGAGGCGCTTGGGACTGCCATGGCAGCCCGAGTTGGATGTGGTGGTAGGCTGGGTCTGGGAGGCACCCTGCGCCATTCGGAACTGGAGGAAGCAGAAGGCCACTGAACGTGACCTCCAGCCCTTTGCCATGGGAACCGAAACTCACCAGCCCAGGCTCCTGATGCCAGTTTGCAGGACGCGTTTGGTGCTGCTAGGGCAACCAGAGTTTTATTGTGCTGCAGCTTTGGTCTGGGAGATATGGGGTTGCCCCCTCCTAACCCTTACCTCCTCCCCTTAGACCTCTTCTGACCGCCCACCTGTGACTCTGCAGCAGCATGTAGGAGCCCGAACACAGGAGCAGTTTGGCTCTGGCAGCAGGTCAGCACCCAAATAAAACAGGCAGGGACAACGTCTGTGGGCTGCAGGGTGTCACCAGGGGCTGCGGGCTGAGGGGAGGGGGCTGGAGGGTGACACAGAGCATGGGGGCATCTGAGAGGCAGAAGGGGCCTTTAGGAGCAAAGGGGGCTCCAGGCTGGCACAGAGATGCTGAGAGGCTGCACTGGGGAACTTGAGGGTGACACAAAGAGGCTGAGGGGCAGGGGGTGCCTTGAGGGGCAAAGTGGGGGCTTGAGGGTGACAGGTGAACCAGCCCTCACACCACCCCTAACCTCACCCTAAAAGCCACCCCTAGCCGGGTGGAGAGTGCACGGTGGAGGTTAGGGGGCCAAGGGACAATGTCAAGAGCTTGGGGTGACACACAGACATTGCGGGCTGAGGGGCAAAGAGGGGGGGCCTTGACATGTGGAGAGGTGACACTGAGGGTTAGGGGCACAAAGGACACAGGGTACCAGGTAGGGCTAGGGCACAGGTGCAGCAGCCCTCACCCCAGCCCTAAGCTCACCCTAAACAGCACCCCTAGGACACCAGCTTTCCCCAACAGCAGCACAAGGCAGTGACCCCAATGGTGGGACAGCCCCAGAACCCTCCCAGCAGCTGCAGGTCACAAGGCAGTGACCCCAATGGTGGGACAGCCCCAGAACCCTCCCAGCAGCTGCAGGCAGTGACCCCAATGGTGGGACAGCCCCAGAACCCTCCCAGCAGCACAAGGCAGTGACCCCAATGGTGGGACAGCCCCAGAACCCTCCCAGCAGCTGCAGGTAGTTACCCCAATTAAAACGTAGGGATGATGTTTGTAGGTTAGAGAGTTACAGGTAGGCGTTGGGGGCTGAATCAGGTTTTTCAGCATTTCCACAGGCTCTCTGGTGGCTCTGCAAACTGTGATTTGTAAGGTGCAAGTTCACGTAGTGAGGGGTTTGGTTGTGGGTGGAAGGCACTGATGCAAGCCTGAAGAAATTTTGCTCATTACAGTAGCTGTGTTGGTGAGTTCTACTCCCAGACAAGGCTTTCCAAGCATGGTGACAAAAGAAGCACCACAAAATAGGATAATAGGGAACAAAAAAGGAGGAGAAATATGAGAGGAGGAAAGAAATGCAGAGGTTGGTCCTGCTAGGGAAAAGAGAGGGGGGTTGGCATCAGAAAAGAGGAATCTGAGTTGAAAGGAGAGAAGAATTAATCCAGAACTCCAACTGCTTCTAACAAGAGTTTTTCAGGGGTTGCCCCTGATATGGGGCAAGACAGGAATGGACATCATGCCTTACTTTTGGGAACAGAGAGGGTTTGTCAGCTGGGGCTGAGAAGTGTCTTCTCTGGCTTCTCTAGTCTATCTGGACTTCCATTCCATCCTTTTCCCCAGGAAAACCAGTATGCCAGAGATGGCAGTATGTGGTAAAAACAAGGGTGTCCCAGCAGTGCATAGGCACATCTCTCATCAAAACACATCCCAGGGAATTGCACAAGGAAGAGTATGAGCAAAAGGTATCTTGGAACATGCTCAAAAAAAAAAAAAAAGAAATTAAAAAAAATCTTGCAGCTCTGCTCAAAATGGACCTTGGAGAAGACTGCCCCCTCTGCTCATGATCTGGATCTTTCAGATGAGGTTTGGGATGTCTACAAGAGCCAGCAGAGGAAAAAAAACAAGATTTCCCAAAATGAGGAGAGGGTAATCTCTGGAGCCAGATTCATCAAAGGGCAAGTTTAGAGGGGAAAGTCTCCTGACAACACTGCTGGCTGTCTCTCCTCCTGTCTTCAGAGCTGGGAATAAAGAGTTGAAAAAACACTGGAATGTGATATCCAAGACATCCATTTCTAAAGGCCACAGGAAGGTAATAGGCTAGGAGAGGTGGGTAGCAGTCAGGAAATTTAGGTTTCACTCTTCCCTCTATGTGAGTGTTTCTGCACAGGTCAAAAGACTGTATCACATTCACCAGAACATCAACAATCCCAGCATTGCTCTTTAGAGAGTTCATGTCCTCAGCTATGCAAAACAATCAAAGTCCAACCTAATACCAGCAATACTAATTCCAATAACAATAGCAATGGAATTATAAGGTCTTGGATGGTGCTGCAAATGCCAGGTACCCTTTTAAATGGACTTCTATGATCCTTGTGGGTCCCTTACATCTTAGGATATTCTATTATTCTATAAATTAAGTACTACCATTTCCACCATCTGTGCCATTAACCTCATGGGCTGAGACAAGCTTAGGACAGGTAGCAGACATTGTCTCCACATTTCTATGACTTGTCTCTAAGTCTTCAAAACTTGAAGATCCTGACCCACAGTTTGTGAAGCCATTCATTTAAGAGATTCTGAGCAAGAAGAAAAAAAAAAACAATTCATGGAAAGGCTTTAAATACATCACTGTGGAATGATGATGGAAACACACCATTGTGGAAATATGTCATAAGAATGACTAAACCTGCAGCATGAGGCCAACAGCAACATTAAGGTGGCGGAAAGCATTTCACTTATTCCCATGCTTCCAGGAGCAACTGGCATCTTTGAGCTGCGTGGATAGATTATGAAGGGAGCACAGCTGTTTCTTTACACTGGGCTCACCATGAAGGAACACCAGCTCTGTTTGAACAAGCTGTTTCTGGTGGTGTCCTTTAGCAGTGATGCCCATTAGTGCATTCCTCACTGCACAGGATGACAGACAGGAGGATGGAGCTGAGGATGGGCTAAGGGGAAAAAGGCACGTTCTCATCTGAGATGTGAAGTGAGAAAGGAAACCGGTTTCCTTTCTTGTTTGAAATGGCAAGATCCCTAGTCAAGCTGTTACACCAACAGGCTTGTTTAGAAAGAAAGAGGTTGCTACAGCAAATTGAAGAGAAGGAGAAAAAAATGAAAAAAATAAAGGGCTCCAGAAATAAACTAGAGCAGGGTGGCATGTGGAACAGAGCTGGGTAAACCCAAGGGCTATTTCCCTGGACCTGAAAGAGCAGAGGCTTTCAAAAGCCACTGCTGACTTGGGAGGTGTCAGATATTCAGGGTCTTCTGACTGCCTCTCTCCTACCAGTCAGCCCCAAAAGACCATCCCAAGCTGGAGGCATCTCACCCATCTTCCCAGGAGCTCTGAAGATTCAGTTACTTCAGACAAATCTTGGCTGGACTATGTGGCGAGATGAGATGACCAGCTTGTCTTCACCCGGCCCTGAGATCTCCCACCACAAAGCAGCATTCCCAGAACACTTTCCCCAGCCACATCAGCTTGTGGAGAGAAAACTCTCCCAACCGGAAAGGACAAATTAGGAGAACTTGATCCCTTCTCTGTGATGTCTCGCCTGAGCATCCCAGACACGCGCCATGCTGACGCCACCCCTTCAACCCAACCAAGACGGGAGCAGGCCGGGAGGAATAGATAGTGAGAAGAATAAACAAACCTGAAGGACATACTTGTGGCATGACTCGGAAGGAATAGAAGCAAAAATTTCATAGAAATAGAGCATGGGGCGGAGGGGGGAGAGAAAGTCTCCTTCACTCATCAAAGCTGCTCGGGGGACAAAGACTTAAAAATAGCATCAATTCCTGACCTATGATATCTCGGAAAAATAGCCCCAAAGCCTTCCAGGCTGTCCAAATTCCAAGAGCCGACGTCAGCCCTATTCAGAGGGATATTCCTGCAGTCCCTCTTCTGGAGACATGATGTTTTTCTGGCTGTCGCCTGCCATTCCCTTGACATTAGCAACATTTTTTGTCAAGGCTTAATTATAAATAACTGTAATTTCCTCCATTGAGAGATCTGGATGGTTCAGGGATGTGTAAGGGTTAGAGGGAGCAGTTCCAGCACTGAGAGCTGTTCAGATGGGTTGGATAGGCAAGGAGAAGAAAGGACCCTAATTTCACCCACTATGGCACAGAAAGCACAAATATCCTACTAACATCCCCAAAGATGTGAGCAGAAAAATTCTATAATGGGCAACTCCAATTCCCCTCAAAGTACATTTCCTGCTGGCATCCCTAGGTTAGACAAGGATCATCCAACTGGCATATGACCCTTTTGCTTCCTGCCAAGGTTAGGCTCTCCCTCTCCTTCAGCGCTTCTGTGATTTTCTCTGAGGTGAAGGCAGAGCAGCCTCTGGTCTCCACAAACAGCCTATGTGACAGCACTCTCCTCTGCTTCCCAAATAGTTTTCCAACACCTGCACGACTAGAGTATTCTAAACTAGATGGTATTTACAGCAGGATGGGCACTGCAACCCAACATGGAACCACAAAGGAAGGACAGAAAGATACATGAAGGTACAGCTGTCAGCTGAGAAGCAAAACACAAACCAACCCCAAAGAATAGGGTAGAGGACAGAAGAGATAGAGATGGGACATCAGGTTTTCCAGGTTCAAAGTCAATGTTTTTCCAAGGGCATCCAAGAACAGCCAGCTGTGTGGTGATGCCATCTGGAGCTGGGGAGCACTTGCAGGCCTGGAAGAGCAAAGCTTGCAAGAAGAGTATGTGCAATAGTGGAGAGAGATTAGGGATGGGAGTGCTATGGAAAGACATTATTAGACATGAACATGGGAATGAACACCATCCAAAACAATGGTATTTGAAGAAGTGAGCCCAGAAATGGTGGGTTCCCTTACAATAGGCGATATTCTGCTGAATGGCACTGTTTGATGACCTGACACTAAGGCACCACACTGCATCCTGTTTTACTTGTATGGGACATAACGAGGGGCTGTCATCCTGTGGTGCTTCTTGCTGCTGAAAAAAGGAGAAGAAAGTGGAGCAGCTTTAGTGACTGTCACCACAGAACAGCAGAATCAGAGACTCCACTGCAGACTGAGAGGATCTCCACAGGCCATTCTGCCCCCCTCATTCAAAAACAGGTGTAATTAGATCACATTGTTCAAGGTCATCTGGGGCCTGAACAGCCACAAGGACAGAGGTTTCCCAAACTTTCTGGGCAACTTGTTCTAGTGTTCAAGCATCCTCAAGATAAAAGTAATTTTTAATGTCTAATCCAAATTTCTTACATTCCCAGTTGTGTCCGTTACTTCCTGACAATTGTCTTCTTGGAGTCCTGCTCCATCTTCCCTGTGTCACCCCTTCATATCAAGGGGGAAAGTCATCAAATGACAGTAGATTTACATGGTAAACTCTTACTGCACTAGACCTCACCTTATTAAAGTCTAAAGAACCAAAGCTCCCTTTCTGAGCAGTTGAAAAATCACACTCCACCCATGATCCCAGACCTCCCTGGAGATGTCATATTCTTTTCTCATGCTATTCTGGAAACTTTTGTCCTGACTATGGGAGAGACAACACCTTCCTAACCACGGTTGTAAGTCAGGCTCTGAGCTGGCTTGGTCAAAGAAGACTTGATATACCACAGAGAGACAGAGCTGTTGGAGCTTTTCCAGCACAAGTCTCTGGAAGCAACAACAGGACCACTGCTGGTGGGCAAGTGGAAGAGAGGAGAGGATCTGCTAATTCATGGGGCAGCAGAAAACATAGTCAAGCTGTAAAACAAGCCTGACGTGGGAGAAGAGGAGCAAGAGTGGCACTTTTTAGAGACAGCTATACTACAACAAGAAGCTTTGGGGCCACAGTGGCCATGAGGAGCAAGACACAAAAGATGGCACCTCCAAATGTAGAGCAAGACCAGCAGATAGCCCTTGCAGTACCATAAATCAAACTGAATTCTCTGGGTACCGCAAAGGGTGCAGCATGTAATGCCACAGGAATTCCACTGCAATTCAAAAATAGGAGTCTTTTCCCTGTAGACCTTTCAGAGGGGATGTGGGAGTGGGGTTGGGTGGAAGCTGTCCAAGTGCCCTCCATGGACAACTAGAAAATACTTGAGATCCAGCCAGCTCCAGCTAACCATACAGCCTAAAGAAGTCACAGGGGATTCCTGGCTCTGCTTTCATGTCTTTCAACCACTGCAAGGAAATTCCTCTTCCTACTTCCTGCAAGCAGAGAGGCTCCCTTGCCCCCCAAACCTCTGCTTGACAAATGAGGAATCCCTCAGACTTTCCAGAAATGAGCACCAGTCTGCCAATAATATTTTTATTGTGTGGGTAAAACATTTCACCAAGGCTGCAAAGGGTTAATGACAAACACAGTAACCTTGTCTCTGAGTCACAGCTCAATCCATGAAGACAGGTGCTGATCCAAATGGTGTGAGCATTTTGGGAGAGCAGACTCTCTAAATTCATCTGTAAAGGGAGATGCTCCTCCAGATGGTGAACCAAAGTGGATATCTTCCATTTTGGCCCACCAAAGGACTCCTCTTCATGGTGAATCTTCAGCAGGGGGTCTAAATAGGTGGGCCTCCACACCTGGGCTCTCTGCTTGCATAAATGAATCTTCCTTGCTAGAATTTGGGAACCCTCATCCCTGTTCTCATCACACCTCAGCCTTGCCCCCCTTCCTCCCTGCCACAGGCAGACAAAGCCCACCACACAGCATAAACACAGTGTGACCCTGGCACAGAGAATGGGCCCAGATGTGTTACTTGCTCTGCTTCCAGATGAGGCTGATGGTCATTACTATAACTGTAGCTGCCTCACACTCTGGATTTACCTGCCCCAAAAGTTCTGGCATTTATGCAGCTGGGACGATGCTGTGTTTTTAAGTCCTTCTGTACTTACTAAGACTATTTGCATCCCCATGACCACGTCTGGGAGCTCTGACTCCAGTCCAGCACGCTGCTGGTACGCCACAAACATTCTCTGCCAGCATCATGACAACTTGACAAGGCAGTAACATCCAAATGACTCTCATCTGGACAGGCTTTGGTAACACAGCCAGATACAAAACACATGCAAGATGGGAAGGGAAGGCTGAGAAAGAGCCAGACATTCCCCTGGGATCACGGGAAGCACAACACTGCTGGAATAATACCCTCTGTAGTGCTCAGGAGCCTTTCATCAACTTCACTGGGTGCTGGACTCCAGCCAAAGAGCATTTGAGTCCACAAGGGATGAGGATATCACACAGTTCTTGGACATGCCTGGAAAAATCTACCTCTGAGGCACCGACAGCATGAGTACAAGAGCAGCTATCACTGGCAGGACAGTTTAACTTTTGCATGGGTGGCTGAGTACCAAGATGCCAAAGAGGGTAAGAGGGCAAAACAGGATCCTTCAGGATCAGGAGGTTCCCTTATGTATGAGCCATTCCTGTTGGATTCAGAGATAACTCTCAATCTCCATGTGTGAGCATGGGACTGAAGCAGTAGCAGATGCTGAAGGGTCAGAGAGCTGCACTGGCAAAAGCTGCAGATGGGATCAAAAAGACACGTTGTAGTTAAAGGCTGTGACCTTTCCACAATAGATTTACAGGGGAAAGGGAGCTAGAAGGCTGCAGATTGCTAGCACACAGCTCTGTTACGTCAGAGGGTAGTAGGCAACTTCTTGAGGTCAGATTTGGGAAAGAAATGCATTAACGTTAGTGTTCGACCAGAAGGCCTGCAGGGCATTTTGCCCTGAGATAGGCTGAAAAATAAGTGCTGCTAACAATGGCATAGCCCAGATATTCCTGGAAGTGTTGGCTAAAAAGTTGTTCACTAAATCATCACTGAATCAGCCAAAGGCAATGCTATTTTAGACCTGGTTTTGGTAAGCAGCACACAAATTATGAAAGAGCAGACGAGAGAAAGAAAACTTGGCCTTAACTTGTAATGAGTGGATTCAGATCAACTTAAATGGAGGGATGAACACAGGTCTTGAATGAAGAATTGAAAACCAGGACTGACCAGCAGACGCTGCTGCATCAGAGCTGTCAGGGAAATGGAATTCCCTGAAATTAAGCTGACTCCAGTGAAAACAAAGAGTTAAAGATCCTTTTAGAAATAAGGGCAAAAGAAGGAAGAAGCAGATCTGCTGAGGAGCTGAAGTGTCAGTGGGACTGGGCGGACAACAGACCACTGAAGAGGTGACAAGTCCCAACTCCAAAAGTGTGGGATGTAGGAATACAGAGCAGGGGACAAAAAGCAAAAGGAAAGAGTGCAGAAATACAAACATTCATAGATAAAACTCAGTGGATGTAACACATTTGCAGGGGAAATGCCACCTTGGATCCAGAAGGACTGACCACAGGACACAAGACTGGAGAACAGCTTACATGGTACGTGCAGAGATGTCTGAGAGGGTGAACAACAATCACAATGAGACAGGCTGATCCGGTTGTCCTCTCTCTAAAGTCCTGTTCCAGCCTGGTTCTCTTGCCTTCAAAGGGGATGAACTGTTTTTGTGGTTCCAGGAGACTGTTCTTGAAAACTCCCAGCACTCACTCCTTTAGCCTGCATGGAAGTGAATCCCTCCCAACTGAGCTTTGAGCCAGCTGAAATTTACTCTTCAAAAATCTAAAACCTTTGTTTTAGCACTAACCACCAGCACTGCAGCAAAATCTCCAATATTGTGATCACTGCAGGCAAGAATACCACTAGCCAAGCTATTACAAGCCAGGTATGATTGGTTTGTGAGCAGCAAGTCCAGCAGTGCCTCATTCCTGGCTGGCGCATCCAACACTTGCGTGAGGAGCAGTCCTCCACACATTCCAGGAAACTTATGGATGATCTGTGAACTGCTGTATCACTCTTCCAACAGATATCTGGGTAATTGAAGTCACCCAGAAGAACAAAGTTCTGATGACTCAGAGCTTAAATTACTCAAATATTGCTTTGCTGGCCTTATCGTCTTGGTTTGGAGGTCAATAGCAGATCCCTACTGTAATATGTTCCTTGGAGACAGCCCCTCTGATCTTGACTCAGACATTTGACAGGACTTCCACAATCATCACAGCTGACTTCCATACATTCAAAGTTCTCCTCCACAAAGAGCAAAGCCACAGTCAGACATCAAGGAGCTGTCTTTGCCTCTGGCATCACAACAGGACACCTGGCTTTAGAGGAAAGCTGTGTTAATTCCTCCCTATCAGCCTGCCCAGAGACTTTGCTTTTCTGCCACATGCTGCTTTCCTCTCTGGATCTTGTTAAAGTTCTGTTGACAGCTTACATGCAGGGCAAGAGGGCAGAGATCAATTTTAAGGCTGGTTGCATGTTGGTACTCATATTTTAGGGTCTGAACTGAGGATGGTCCCCAACTTGTGCTGAATACATGAGAATAAGCCTCAGGAGAGGTTAACCCCCAGCTGTGCTCTCACACCATAGTGGGCACCCTCAGGACACCAGTGCCAACAGGACGCACATGTGCATCAAATACTGGAATCACAGAAAAACACTGGGTTTGTGATATTTGTACCCTGAGGGCAGGGCTGGCTCACTGCCTCACTCAGCTGCTTGCTGCCATGCATATAATGGGCACCACAGCCTGTCCAAGGGCCTCTGGGGATGGCTGTGCTGGGAATCCCAGCACATCTCCATGTGTGTGTGTAGGCTTCCCAGACCATACTGAGCTACCACCAGCCCTAGCATACCTTTGGAGGAAATAAGGTGTTGGAATGTTGGGAGACACAAGACAGATGATGGACTTTGGACCTGGTTAACAAAAGAGATTTCATAACAGGACGCCTTGGCAAAAGCAAATGGAACTTTGAAAATTAGACCTAGATGCAAGAAGATTAAATCAAACAGGTTTACTGGAAAAAGAAAATCCCATTAAACTCTGCAAGCAAGAGATGTTGTTATATGCATAAGTTTGTGTATGTGATTTTAACCTAATCATTGTAGTCCACATTACTAGTCTCCCTGAAATAGCATATAAGCATTTGTATCCCACAATAAAATCGGATTCTGATCACCGAGTCAGTCTCCCTGTCTCTCTCCATCGCCATCAATAAGGTTTTTAAGACATACTCATTGGGACTCAGACACCAGCATTTTTGTTCAAGTCGCTTTTCAGTTTCCAAAAAAAAAAAAAAAGAAAAAAGCACTGATGATTGTGGCTATTTGATAGACCTGTAGTCATTCTCTCCTGAGCTCCTGGCGGAGTCAGTCCTGCACTGCAAAAAGCACCACAGCCAACCACCAATAACCCTAAGTGGTCAAGTGGTCCTGCTGCCTGACACAGAACCCATCATAAGAGAAAGCCCCACAACACTTGTTCTGGGGATAGCTGTCTATGCTCCATCCAGGAACAGGAACCCCCATGCTCCTCTCCACCTGCCTCAAATTAAACTCTCTTAGGGAGGAAGGGACCAATTCATTCCATTGCCTCCTCCACTCCCATCACAAATACCATCCAACATCACCACATTGTTGGAGGGGAAGGGGTGTCTTTTCCATGAGTGGCCTCATGGAAGCATCAAGACATGGCCCCATAGCACAGACATCATCCCCAACAAGATAGGTCTTTAGGAGAGGACAGCAGAAAGGAGTGCTGGATCAGGCACACACACAGCAGAGAAATCCAGGGAGGGAGCAGAGGGCTGCAGTGAAGCTGATTGAAGGAGGCATGAAGGGAGACAAACAAGGGAAGCCTGGCCTCTGGCTCTGCAGGGACTGCCTGACCTCTCCTCCAAGGGGCACGGCAGCTTTGGGCTGACGCCAGCAGCGAGCCTGTGGTCTGAGAGCTGCTGCTGTCTGCCAGAGATGGCAGGCAGCAAAGCCCTAATCTGAAAGGACAGCTGAATCACAAAGCTCCCCATGCTTCTCTGCCAAGCTGAGATGTAGGACTCCTTCCTTCTGCATTGCTCTTCCCCCAGCCTTGGTGCATGTCCTGGAAACCACTGCCCATTCCCCTCTACTCTGCTCTTGTGAGACCCCACCTGCAGTGATCCAGAGCCGGGGGTCACAAGCTACAGCATTTGGGGCTACCAGGGTAAGGAAAATGTGGACCTGTCAGGGTGAGCCCAGAGGAGGCCACAGAGGTGATCAGAGGGCTGGAGCACCTCTGCTGGGCAGACCTAGGCAACACTGGAAACCCTGTGCCACTAAGAACTGGTCCACAAATTTAGCATTTCTTACAGCACTTCAGCCCTAAAGCATCATTTGTTTCTGCCAAACAACCAAACTCTATACACACTTGAAATTTAATTCAAAAGAGGCTAAATGTTCCCAAAAAGCTCCTGCAGGAGTCTGGCTTTGAGCTTGTGTTAGCACTAGTGATTCAACCCATGAACCTTCCTTTTCACCCCTCAGGGAAGACAAATCCAGGCAAGTCCCATAAACTTCCTGACTTATATGACAATTCTCATGTTGCTTAAGCATAATGGGCCATCAACTTTCCCCTGGGATAAATTTGGCCTGGCAAACTGTCTTTTAGTGCTCCACATCTTGGGGGAGTTGATAGCATTTAGGGTTTATTTTAATGGGAGTCAGTAGCCATGATCAATTGTAAAAGCTCTATTTCCACGGAAATGGGAATTTAATAGATTTTTGAAAATGCTGGTTATTGACCCAATGGGCCTTAATGGCTTAAAAACAATCTGATTGTAGTGTGTATGAGTAAATGCATGTGATTTTCAAATGAATACTGGAATAGGTAGTAAAAACCCATTTAAATTGCAGGAACCTGGTCAATAGGGAGTCTCCATTTGCGTGCTTGGCTTTTCTATTTCTATCCGAGTGAATCATGGCCATCTCTTCCTCGGAGAGGCTCACCATTTCCTCACGGCTGAGATCATCCTAAAGCACACAGCCCATCTGAGCCCCAGGAGGGTCTAGGGATGTCTTTCATTAGACCAGGCAATGATGCAGAGCTTTCAGAACAGCCAGGCTCCCAGATGCTTCCATGGTGGGAGCAGAGCATGCACGGACCATCTCCCATGGATGATGCACCCATTGCTCACAGGACAACTCCTTGGGAGCTGAAAACACATGTGTGCCTCAGACTCTTAGGTTTAAATTCAACCTACAGGCTCCCAGCTGACAATCCTTCAGGGAAATTCCCAGGCAGAAATCTTGGTTTGTCTGGGGTTGACACATATCAAAGACATCAACAGGAGTGAACTCCAAAGGAATGCACTAATTGCTAAAAAGCAATGGACAGACTAAACCCTGATATTTATTCCACAGAGCCTGTGAGCACTGACTGAAGCCCCCCTGCTCCAACTAGGGCATGTATTAAGGGTTATCACCCCCGATAGCCCTCCAAGGTCTACCAAGCACAAGGCTGCAGTTATTCCTCATTTTTCCCAACACTGGAGCAGCTCCTTCCTGGCTGCCTTTTTTGTGAGGCTGCAGGAACACAGAGGCCCAATATTTTTACCTCTTTGAAACTATACTGTGGGTTCAGCCCCTACAAAGAGGAGATCCAAGGACAGGTGTGCAGTACAGCAGGGCTGGGTGAGGGTCACAGCAAGATCCCTTAGAATAAAGCAGAAAAAAACCCCAAGGACCTGAAAATTCCCAAATTTCAAAGGGACATCTCCCTGATACCTCTAACCCTCTCCTTCAAAAACACAGTGAAGCAGCAATTGGAGAGTTCAGAGACACAGACTGTTGCCTCTTGTCCTCATAAGTGGAATAAGCAAAGGAGACAAACACCGCAGGTCCCCACCTGCTTCCACCCCAGTAATGCATCTCCCACTTCCATGTTCAAGTATCATGGGTTGGTTTAGGCTGGAAATGACCTGAAGGACCATCTCATTCCACCCTTCTGCCATTGGCAGGGACACTTTCCATTAGACCAGGTTGCTCCAAGCCCTGTCCAGCCAGGCCTTAAACACTTCCAGGGATGGGGCAGCCACAGCTTCTCTGGGACATCATCCTTGAAAACAAGGAAAGAGCTGTAGTTGCAGGGAGTTAGTAAAAAAAATTCAAAAGAATGAGTTGAAGAACCAGTTTGGAACCATAGAGGGGAAGAAAGAGAGCTCTGCTTAGGAGAAAGGCAGTGAAGCAGCAGCTCAGGGAAGGAGGGGAGTCCAGCCTTGCCCTCCAAAGCCCAGCACAGGCAGCATCCCAGCTCCAGCACCCACCAACAACTTGGGAGAGACTTGCTATCCACAGCACAGGGTAAGCACTCACCTTCCTCTGGCAAGGCCAATGCTGGCTGGAGTTACACAGTGTGTGGGAGAGAGGGCAAGCAAGAAGCAGCAGGGGAAATGGAGAAATATGTTTGCAGCCCTGTGTGGTTTTGGGAGGCAGAACTCAACGGTGGCAAGTTATTCTAGAGCTGGCTCCAAGCTAAACAAAGTCAGGGATGGTTCCCTTTATGTCTGGATTGTTTGTTTCAAAGCAAAATAAGAAAAAACATCCCAAGCCAGGACAAAGTTTTACAGGTCTTTTTTGCCTAAGGTTGCACAGATTAGCCTTGTCCCACCTAAGCTACAAGAACAGATCTGTACATCAGTTATTTTATTTTTTGCCTAAAACAAAAAACAAAGTAACGTTCCAGGCTTAGGGAGGCCTTATGGTATTTGAACACAGCTCAGGGTCACCAGGAATCCAAATTTCACTATCAATTTTTATAGTGCAATTCACAATCTGCTGAGGTAAGGGAGAGGGGATAACCCCAGTGGGTGCAGTTCTCCTGCCCCACCACTACATGGGCTTCCATGACTGAGCAGTGTCTCAGTGCCAGCAGGCTCATTAAAGTCCTCCAGACAGAGGGGAATGCTGCAACTTTTCTCCTTGTGTTTAGCCAGGACAGAGCAGCTTCATCTCCTTTCACTAAATGCCTCTCCTTGCTACCCAAGAACTGGGAGGCAGAAGGGCCAGATGCCAGCACTAACAGCAGCTCTCCATTGCTGCATGACTGGAGGAAAGATGTCCAAGACTTCTGTGCCTCAGTTTCCCTGGCTGATGATTGCCTTTGGCCACAGAACAGGCAAGTGTTTGCGAGCATCTTGAAAGATGTGACCTCTGCTTTGCAGGGTTTTCACAGGAGCTCAGAGAAGTGAGGCATCCACATCTCACTGCTGTTCATGGGAAAGCAAGTGTCCAGCTCTTCCCAAATGTCTCCTCCTCTCTCACACCACCCTGCTCCACGGGATAGAGCTCAGCTACAGGGAAAGAGGGAGAGCAGTGGACTGGCTGAGATGGTTAAGGTGACCCCACAGTGAAGATCTGCTACACGCTGCCTAAAACCAAAGAGCTGGGAGCGGTGCACATCACCTTCAGCACCAGGCCTCAGCAGAGGGAGTGTGTGGAGATCCGTGCTGGAATCAGTCAAGGCTGGAGAGAAACATGGTGTGAGGTGTGTCAGGAGGCAGCTTGGTCACCTCCTGACAGAAGGCATGGCTGGCAAAGAGGGGCCAGACCACAAACTGGTTTCTACATGGATGCAAAAGGCAGAACCCTGAGCTTGAGGCCATCTCCAGAAACAGCCAAAGTGACAAGGAAGCGGGGGGGGTGGGGGGGTGAAAAAAAAAAATCAGTCTCTCTTCTTCATCCAGCCTCCCTGACAAACAGGGCAGCAGAAAAGGCACCACAGACACTGCAAAGTTGGGGAAGGATTTCTGCTGGTGCCAGACAAGCCTGCAGCCAGCTGCAGTGGGCATCCCTATCCACCAGCAGGGCAGCATAGGCAATAAAAGGGTGGCAGAAGACCAGTCCCTTCCAGTCGTGGCCTGTCACTTCTGTTCAGATTCCTGGGCACTGGCAGGATAAGGATGCTTTAACAGGCCTGACAACAGTGGATCAATTTGCTGAGCAAGGATGAAGCTCCCAGGGCATTAAGCTAACTGCTCAAGAGGAACCACACAGCCCTGTGGTCAATAAGCCCCTCCTCGTGCACTTTTCACCATGATGGCAATGTCTAATCTTCCCAAAAGATCCAAAACTTTGCTTCATTCACCCTAAACTTCTCACTGAAGGGCAAAAACCTGTAACTATGATATTGGTAGGGAAAGGGACTGAGACAGAGGAAAAGAAATCTGTTCAAGCCAAACATCTCCAACTTGCTTTTTATATGCTTTTTTTTTTTTTTTTTTTTTTTTTTAGGGTAAAACCAAGTCCCAAGCCTCCAACTTTTTTTTAGACCCAGGCAACTGGATGTCCCAGCCAGGGCACAAAGTGCACAAGCCAGTATTCTAAAAATGCCTTCCTCACAGATATAAAAAGGACATGAGATAATTTGTTGGGGAAATTCTGTAGTGTAACAATCATACATTAACAGAAAAAAAAAATAAAACCAAGGCTGTCTTTCATCCCCAGCACAGCCCTTGAAAAGCAACAGTCACAAACAATCAGCATCCTCATCCTTCTTAAAGCCTCCAAAGCAAGTCCTCTGCTTCACACCATCTCAGTTGGTTTGGGTGGTGCTGGACTCATTCCCTCTCACCCCACTGCCCTCTGGAAAGGGGCAATTTGATTTCCTAAATAACAGTGCTGGCTGGGCCAAGGAAAACTAAAAGCAGTATGTTCGCTTAAAGACTCCCCTGGCCGTAGCTCAGGCTGCCAACCCAAGGCAGATTAAATCATCCCAGAGACCCTGTCAGCACCAGCCGACGGGTGTCCCTCCCGATGGCTGCCAAGCTCCTGCCACCTCGGCTCCTGGGGTCCCACTGGCCTGGCCAGGGCCTCGGCTGGTGTTCCCCACCCACAGGCAAGGGTACAGTAGGATGAGGAGGAGCCCTGGGGAGGCCTAACAAAGAGTGACCCCTCCCAGCCATGGGACACACGCTGTTCCTTCACAATTGCCATCCCAACACAATTGGCCCCCCTCGAGTGAGCCCCCGAGTCGGTGGTGTTTTCGAGAACAATAGCTCACATCTGGGACAGCTGTTTTCCCCAAAAGCACCCGGGCTGCCTACAGCCACTGGGCAGGGGTCCTGTGCCCTCGCTCACACGCAGATCATGTTCTCCCTCTCCCACAGAGATGTGGTCACCACTGGGGGAACTGAGCAGGTTCCTCCAGGAACTCGCTGCCTGGCAGTTCCATGCTCACAGGAAGACTGATGGGAATGAGTGAGACTCATGATCCCACAGAGGCTCTTTGGAAATTAACCCCTGAGCTTTCTACCTTGGCAAGAAAAGAAGTGCATTATTGTGATTTTATTTCCTAATTTAGCGCCCGAAAAAAAAAGCAGGGAAGATTTGTGCACATCAACAAGATGGGACTGGGAACCTCCCTTTGTAGCTAAACACCTCTAGACTCTCATGCTGCTCTTTCAGCTCCACAGGGTAACACAACAGAGCTCTGGCCCCACCAGAAGGGAGCACTCTGACTCTGGAAAGTGCTCCTGAGAGCCTGCACAGGTCCTTGGATAGCAGCACCTCAGTACTTAGTTACTTCCCTCTGGAAAGAAGTAATTTCCACAGTCCCACTGCCCTCCAGCTGTTGGATGGGGTGAGTTAGACCCTGTTGTGCCTCCCTTAGAGGGAGTCTCCATGCTGGAGCCCTCACCACCCCCTCCTCTGCCACAGCAATGCAGTCTCTCACCATCCCAAGTCCTCTCTCTTGGCAACAGAATCCCACTGCTGGGCTCCTGCAACTAAGCAATGGTAACATGCCAAACTCCCTCCAATCAGAAAATATCTATCTCCATACTAGCCAACATTTTGAGAAGGTCAAAAGCCCCAAGAAGGTCTTCACCCCCAAGTTAGGGCTCTGGTAGGCTGAGGCACCTTCACATGGCTGCAGCCTCCAAATCCCGTCACAAGCAAGCAACTTGGGAGACATCCTGCCCACCTGATGTAATGGGCTCTACCAAAAACATTCCCTCCTGTTTTTGCTAGGTTTTAAAACGGTTAATCCATAGGAAAGCTCAGAGAGAAGGGACTTTCCTACAAGGAAAGGAGAAGTTTTCCAAATAGCTCAAATCCAAGCAGTCACAAAACTCTAAAGCATCCACCAACAAACCATCAGGCTGCAGCAAAAGGTCCTGTTTACTACTGCATCCCCACAGTGCCAGCAAGTATACTAGAGACTAGAAGCAGCAAGCTCAGAAGCCAGTGAACCCATCACTGCCACTTTTGGTGCTTCCAAAGCACTCCCCTCCTCACCACTTTAAAGCCCCAAGCTCAGAACTTGAGGCTCTTTGGATACACCAGGACAATATTCGGGCACATGCCAGTAGGACTCCAAGAGGTGCCAGAGGGAGCTCAAAAGCAGCCAGAGCTCAGGTTCTGAGCAGAGAGCTCCCTTGCCATGCATTCCTCATGGGACCAACATAGTCTCTGCCACTGTACAGGCAGTGAAAATCACTGAAAACACCCTCTCCCATGCACCCTTCAAACAATCAACCACCACAAGCAGCGGACACCATCTCCAGTTGGCCTCCAATCCAGACCCAGAAAAACCAACGACAGGTACTGCCACACAGTTGAATCTGTTCTCTGCAACAGCTTCAGTGGCCTGAGGTTGTATGCAAAGCTTTTGCAATAACTTTGCATGTTTCTGCTCTCTTTCACAGTAAGAAAGACCTGCTAAGGTTTCCTGTAGCAGGGGAAGAAGAAGGGGAAGGGAGCAGCTAATTGGAATGCTCTTTTACCATCTGGTTGAGATTAAGGCCTAGGCAGGTCAGCTCTGGCCCGAGATACCTCATTGCCTCACCTGCTCTCAATTTGACACCCTTTATGCTCTCAGGTCCAACAACACTCAGCTGAACATCTCCTGACAAGGCTCAGGTGCCTGGGGATACCTTGGAGTGATTCCTTCTTTCTCGTGGTTGTCACCAGAGTCTTTCAGGGAGGTTAGTCTGGATCAGCTTTTGAACGCAAGGCTTAAGCTGCAGGAGACTCCCAAGCAGCCTTAACCCAATTAAGCACCAGTCCCTTAGGAAGGAGGCCAGCTAAGCTTGTGTTAGAGCCCATCAAGTGTCCAGTTAATCAGGTACATTTCAACATCAGAGCTTTGGTCATCCCTGCAGAGGCCACCAAGCCTGGAGACACCTCATCATTTTTCACCTCCTTTTGTCACTTAGGTTATTTCTGCCATTACTTTGGGCAGTAAGATGAAAGGCCCAGCAGCTCTGCCCTTACCCACTTTGCTCTCCAGACTCCCCTCCGGTTTTTCTTTTCACATTAACTGTGTCACACACCAGATTCTCATTGACTAAGTGCCCGAGGGGGACCCTCGCTGAGTGTTAATTGCTGCTAATGAGCTGTTGCTGCTTTCCTTCCAAGAGCACCAATTACAGCAGCACTCAAGCTCTGCAAGAGGATGGGAGCCTGCAGAAAATTAAGGCAAATTTTACTCCAGACCCCGACACTGGACTGCCAGAAACTCCTGGAAAACGCTTGAAGTTAGGATAAAACTGGGTGAAGCATGATAGTCAGTAACTCTCCTGATGTTGCCTGTCCTTTTGTTCCTCATAAGGTGGACCAAGGGTGAATGGGAGTCTGGAGACTGTGACTTGCTTCCCATGTCTCCTGTTGGGCTGCCTTGCAGGGATGTCTACACACAGCTCTCCACCTGAGCTCTTGCTTAGGTCTCACTCCAGCCACAAATGCAGTCCCACTGGTGGGTTTCACCTGTGGGTGGTGGCCCAGCTGTCTCATAGCACAGCAGAACTTGTCTGGTTCCATGTGCTATCAGAGCAGGTGCAGGAGGGACTCAGCAATGTGTTTCAGTGCTCAGCTTCTGCCTCGGCCACAGGTGGCTCCAGTCCCACCAGAGTTGTCACAGAACCCTGGCATGGTATGGATCGGAAAAGACCTTAAGGATCAATTCATTCCTGCCCTTCCAAAGACAGGGACACTTTCCAACCTGGCCTTGAACACTGCCAGGGACAGGGCAGCCACAGCTTCTCTGGGCAATCTGTGCCAGGGTCTCACCACCCTCACAGGGAAAAATTTCCTCCTGATACCTAATCCAAACCTGACTCCTTCAGCTTAAACCCATTCTCCCTTGTCCTGCCACTACATACCCTTGTAAAAAAAAAAAAATTAATCATCCTTCTTTCAAAATCTCATTTCCCTTCCCTGGGTGAGGGTATGAGCTGGCACCAGCTGTAGCCCTGGAATTATAATGAGATGTTCACCAGCTAAGAAGCACTGAAGCCACCACTGTTCCTCAGCTTTTCCTCTAATTTACTTCTCTCTAAGCTGCAGCCCAAGAGGGAATTTTAAATCAGAAATGTGTTAAGATGGAAAAAGCTTCTGCTTGAGTGCTTAAAATTGTGAAGGACAAGACACGGTGTTGAGACCCTTCACCAAAATATATTGAATCTGTCTACAGTGCTGGTAAGAAATTGCCCAGCATCTCACTCTGACTTTCTCAATTCAATTATTTTTGGCCATAGTAAGAAACATTCACCTCCAAACCACTCTTTGAGAAAGGCTTGAAATTAAGTAGAGATTATTTAACCCATGAAAAAAGATCTTAAGATTTTTGTTCTTGCCATCTTATCTGCAAGGAGAGAGGGGTTCCCTCTCCCCTGATTGTCCCAAAGCCACAGCTCCCTCCTGGGCTCTGGCACAGGTATGAGGAAACAGAGATGTCTGGCTGAGCAGCAGCCAGCGTGCTCTCCTTCAGTTACAGACCCAAAGCTGTTTGCATCAAAGCACCTGGCTCCTATTGTGCTGCCTTTCCGCAGTTTGTTAAATTTTATTTCACATTATTTCTTCTGTTTTGGCTTCCACCCTAAAAACCCTTCTATAAGTTTGCCAGCTACCCTGCTCATTTAAGTACAATACCTTACAGCAAATGCAGCAGGACTCAGCTCTGCCTGAACAAAACCCACCAGGATGAGGTCCCCTGCTTCTGTGTCTTGGGGTTCACCTGCCAATTTTGGGGGAACACCACAAACCTGGCCATGCCCTTTGGCAAGCACAAGTTCACCTCGGTTTTTCCCAAACACACACTACTAGTTTCCCAGCGGTTTTCCCACAAACAGATATATTCCTCCCTAGAAACCATCCTCAGCAGGGATGAGCACAGGGAGGGTGGATATCCACCAGCATCACCAGACTGGACAGGGCTTTGAGCAATCTGGTGTAGTGAAAGGTGTCCCTGACCATCACAGGAGGGGTGGAACTGGATGCACTTAAAAGTTCTTCCCACCCGAGCCATTCAATGACTCCTTTTTCCTGTGATCTCTGAAGAAGCCAGCCAAAAGCAGCTCAGAAGACCTCAGTGGCAGCAGGATTCAACCCATGCCCCCTCATTTCCCAAATGCCAGGCACATTGGATTTCATTTTTCTGAGTTTAGTCTACAATCAATCATTCTTGTTCTCTGCGCAGGCCAATGAGGTCTGCGGAAAGAAAATTGCAAAAGATTTGTTATTTCCCTAGTGTTCCCATTTTCCCATTCCTTTCCCACAGAAGCAAGGGATTTTTTTGTTCTGCCTTTTTTGTTTCCCAACTTTCAGGGGAAAATCCTGACAAATGGAAGCCCTGATTCATACCAGCAAAAATTTGGCCTTTTTCAATTTAAGGTGGAGCCCTTCTTGTCTGAGGATGAAAACATTTCTCTAACTGCACACAGAGGCAAGGACAGAGCCTTTGCCCTGCCAAAGCCAAGGCCAAGTGGTGCTGGGTGCTGACGGCCACCACAATTGGAGAGTTGTTGTGGAAGCTTTTCATCTGCTCCATGATCAGGAAAGCACTTCCATGATGGCTCACAGCATGGGAAACAAGGGGACAAGTGGTCACAGGGTAGCAATGGTGGCTGTCACCAAAGAGACTTCCAGAGGTGGGAAAATATCTGGGGAGGGTTGCTTGGGCAGGGACACAGTGTGATGCCTCTCTATGTCACTGGGATGCACTGGAAGAAAGGTTCCCTGTCCTCTTCCCGGGTTTTCTCAGCCAACTTAAGGATGGGTGAGAAGGACTCAGGAAGGGAGGAGGGAAAGTGCTGCTTCTCTCTATCACCAGTGCCCAAACAGAGACCCCTCCTTCCCTCCTCCCTCCATCCTGCTTGGGAAGGAGCAGAGAGAAGAAGCAGACTTGGGAAAAAGGGATTTATGACTGCAGTCTATCTGCTCCCACAGCCCAGGGAAAGGAAAGTGAAGGAGAGATAAGATCAAAGGGTAGATATGTCCCTAAAACCCTCCCTTGCAACTTTCTTGACAAATGCTGCCATCTGTGCTGTACTGCTCCTGCTCCAGTGGGCACATCTGCCTGTCACTGGGAGCCAACAGCAGGGAATGAATTTTCTCTGACACTGAGACAGAAACAGCTTTAAACAAAACAAAACAAAACAAAACAAAAAAAAAAAAAAAAAAAAAAAAAAAAAAAAAAAAGGAAAAGCCATTACTTTTTTTCCCCCTTCCCCAGCTCCATACAGAAAGTACATTTAGCAGAGCCCCAAGGGCTGGAAGCCATCAACCGGGCTGTCTGCACTTCAGAGGCTCCAGCAAGGAGAGCAGGTGGGTGCAAGCCACCGACTGCACCAAGGACACTGTTTACAACAACCCAGGGTCACCCATTATGTGAATGGGTCTTCATCGCCCTGCCTTGCTGCTGACTCCAAAGATCCCTGGGGACAGCAAGGGTCCCCTAACACAGCATATTGATGTTCCATGGGTTTTAGTCCATGTGGATTTTCAAGGTATTTTGCACCTGAAGCACACAATAAAGGCGCACGTCCTCCTCCAACCAAGGGAATCTCCTTGTGGGCATTACACCCTGGGGCAAGATTCAGGAAGGCTTATGCATACCCACCCACACCTTTTCAAATCCTGCACCTCACATCTAGCACTGCTGGGTTGCCTCCTTCTCCCCAGTCCAGCAATCAAGAAAAGGCATTTTGAACACAAATTAAGAAATCAGACTTTAGACACATCCAAGGAAGGTGGAAAAGCACAGCAATTCCTCAACTACATGCCAGGCAGGGGATCAGGGTAAGGAATATCCTTCACATGGGCTGCTCTGCCCACCCACAGGAATGCCCACATTCCCACTGGCATGTACCCAGAGGTTGGCAGCTCTGCACTGGGAATCCCCCTGACGGGGCAGGGGGGAGGAGTGTCCCTGGGGGGGAAAAACACTCACTGGCAGGGTCTCACAGAGGGGTGCCATGTCACACCATAGGATTCACGTCTTTTGATGGCAAACACACCCATCCCATGGGAAAATGCCCCTCTGCCTTCCCACACTGGAAAGCCACTGGTCGGAAGCAATACCCAGGTGCAGAACAGCTGTTGGGGAGAGGGTGCATCCCATCCTTTGACATACCACCCCCCACAAGCCCCACGCCTACCGGTGGGGCGAGTCAGGGTCGAAGCAGGTCCTGGCCACGTCGGTGGCCCGCGGGTCACAGCAGTCACCGTCATCGAAGTCGTCCAACATGTTGTTGCACTCCATGTGGCAGACGCCGTCGCGGCGCTTCCAGGAGAAACAGCGGCCGGGCCTTCGGCAGTCCCCGCCATCGTAGCCGGTGAGGGGATGCTCGCACTCGGGGTCACAGCGCTCGTTGCCCACCTTGCTGGGCTCGCAGCCCAGGAGGACGGCGCGGCGGCGCAGTGAAGAATTGTGTACCTCCAGCAAGCTGAGCTGCCAGGAGATGTTGTAGGGCCGGAAAGCTTCGCTCAGAGCCCGGTGTTGTCGCCAAATCTGCTCCCAGCTGACCGTCGGCCGCCCGCCATCATCCTCCGCCAGGTTCACCACGCGGTACCACACCACCTTCCAGCTGCGCAGCGGCCAGTGCTGGTTGTAGTGGGACACCAGCTCCACGTTATCGCAGGCAGTCTGCCCACAGGCAGGGGGGCCCAGCGGCCGCAGGATGGGGGATGGTGGGGACAGCAGCACCCACTGCTGGGGGAAGGCACCCTCCCGAAAAGGCATCCAGCATTCCTCCGGGGTGGCAAAGCCAGCGGCCAGAGCCAGCCCTGCCGTCTCCCCAGTCACCTCCTCTAGAAAGGAACGCTGGAGTTGGGATTGCGACAGGGCACCACGCCACAGGGCCAGCCCAGCCAGGTGTCCCCGGAAAGTGTGGGTGGTCCCCCAGGCGTCCCCCCCCAGTAGCAGCGTGTGACAGGAGGACATGAAGGCACTGTGCAGGGGTCCCTCCTGCCCGCCAGAACGACCAACCCGCACCCCATTGACGTAGAGGGCCATCCACCGCCCATCGTAGCTGGCAGCCAGGTGTGTCCATGCCTCAGGGCGGTAGCGGTGGTGGGAGGTCACCTCAGTGGCACTGGCTGCCCTGTCCGTGCGGAGGGAGAAGAAGAAGCGGGCGTCCTTCTTGCCACTGAGCTGCAGGGCACGGATACCCAGCGCCCAGCCCTTGTCGCTGGCTGAGTGAGAGCAGTTGTTGAAGACACCTGCAGCAGGTCAGGGACAGGGATGGAGAGAGAGAGGAGAGCTGGTAAGGACCAGAGAGCATCACCACCCCTCCCTGGAGCACAGGCTGGGTCCTCGGCAGCAGGTAAATGAAGGTGGTCAGAGGCTGGGCAGTGAGTGCTCCGCCACGGGTGACACCCCAGCCCCCATTCAAAATCATTTGGATGAGTAGGTGGAGCAACCAGGAAGAATGGCAGAGCCAGAAAGGCAGGATGGAGAGGGGAGGAAGAGCGTGGATGGGAGGAGAGGCTGAAGAGCGAGGTGTTTCTGAGTTGCTCTCTGTAGGAGTGCTCCGGCGGGATGGGATTAAAGGCTAAGCTTTTTATCTGCGAGCCAAAGCTTTTAAAAATTAGAGCACAGCAACCCAAAGCAATACAGGCTCCTCCAGGGACTGCTTCCCCAACAGCTTCCAGACAGATTTACAGCTCTCGTTTATGCTCCAGTTTCCCTCCCAGTCATGCATCCAGTGCTGGCGGGAGAGGGTTGGAGAGGGCTGTGCTGCCTCCAGCCTGGCGAGTGCACTCCTCAGCCCCTAAGGTCACCTGAACACAAATCCACTCCCAGGAATAGCCTCTCCCTTTGTACCCAAGCATGCTGCAAACCTGTTTTAGGCTGGGCAAGACCTGGAGCTGTGCTGACTTTCTCCCAGACTGCTGAGTGCCCACAACAAAGAACCAGAGGCTTGCAGGCACGGAATGCCATTGGGAATCAGTGGCCATAAGGCATTTAAAGGCTGGCAAGCATAAAGCAACCTGCTGCTTGAAATAAATGCCTTGGGCTCCTAAACCACCACAGCCAGGATGTTCTTGCAGGACATTGGCTGAGGTGAATGAGCTTGAAGTCACTCTTTGAGCGACCAGTGGTGCCTTCTGGGGGCACCCTGCTCTCCCATTCATCACCCCTACAAACAGTGTCCCAATGCTGACAAAACCTTCTGCCATGCCCAGAGACTCTTTTTATGTTTCTGCTGCGGTATTTCATATCCTCCATCCTGCTTTTCCTTCCACTCATTGTGCCATTCTCGTCACATACACGGCCTGCCCATCCTCATGGCATCAGGACCTTGTGGTCCAAAACAAAGCACTCCTGCCTGTGCCACTGTCTTGCCTGTCCCTGGGGATGCCCCAATTACTGCCAGAATTGTGAAGAGGCCAGTAGAGAGAAGCAGAAGTGTAGAACAGAAGGAGCTCCAGGAGGAGCAGGATCTCCTGGCTCTCATCCAGGGGATGTGTCCGAAGCCAGGTTACCATGACCCCACATTTCCCCCTTATAAACACGGCTGGCAAAGGCCATGTCAAGCCCTGCTGCACCCCAGGAAGCAGCATCCCTCCCTCCATCCATCACTTTCACCAAGAGCGAGATGGGTGGTGGCCTCTAAACCATCCCACGGCCGTAACCACCCTGGGCATGGATCCCTGTCACTGCTCACTACAAAGGCAGCCGCACACAAAGCCTCCGTGGGCGGATGGGCTTCGGCCAACTCTTGTTTTCTGGTGGATTGTGAAAGGGAAGCAGAAAGACCAGGGGAAGCTGAAACCAGGAGAAGCCAAAAAGCAGGAGGCCAGCAAAGGAGCCTTGCAGAAGTGAGAAGGCAAAGCTGGAGAGTACTTTTGGGCTGGGTGCTGGCTGAAATGTGCTGAGACCTGCACACTCAAAAGCCATCTTTTGGTCCTCACTGAGGTTGAGGAAACAGGGCTTGGTACCATCTCTCTTGGGAAAACTCATGCAGTTCACCTTGAAATGATGCAGAGTGGCCCAAATTTGATTAAATCCCAAGATAAAAATGGGAAAAACAGCATCAAGGGTGGAACAGCCCCTGGGGTGAATGTAAGCTATCATCCTCACAAACTCATGCTGGAGCCAAGCCATGCCTGGCAGTGCCTGATGAGTACAACACTGGCCAAAAGAAATTTAAGTGAGCCCAGGTATAAGGACTTAATCGAAGTTCTCAAAGGGATGTGAGGCCAAGGCCAGCTCTACAACAGGGGAGGAAAATCAGTATATCAGCAGCTGGTGCACCCTAGACATGGCCAGGGATGACACCTGCACATCAGTAGCAGTGAAAGTTCTGCAGGCAGAGCAGCATGTCCCACAGCTGGCAACCACTGCAGAACAGTGTAACAAAAAAGGTGTAGCAGCAGGTCCTGACATCTCTCAAGGGCCTTCATGAGAAATCATCAGGGGAGCAGTTTGAAGACCCCAGGGTTTGCCAAGGAGCTTGGCATTTTGTCCTGAGGCAACCCACCAGAAGGGAAAGCTTTGTAGAAGAAGTGTGAAGTATCTCCTCAGCAGCTCTAAGTACAACTCTGCCTCTGATACCTCAGGCAGGAAAGAGGAGCTCTAGCCTGGTTTAGGCTGTTCATCTTTCACCTGTGCCTCAGGGGAATTCCTCCGGGGGTGAAACAAGAGTTGTTGGTAACAGTGCAAAAAAATTTGAAGAAGGTACCTGCCAGGGAAGGTTGAGGAGAAAAAGCCCACAAAGAAATCAAGTGTGCTCCTTTGTAAGGACCACACTGGAAGCAGCCTCTCCCACTGGGGCCAGGAATTTTGCAGCACAAGGAATAGCTTTCAGTCATGCTTTGAGACCCAGATACTGTGGGAAATCGGCTGCTAAAGGTCCAGAGGGTGTGACAAAGGCCAGGAGCCTCTAGTCACGGTCACCCCTCAGGGTATGCCGTGGGAACCACCTCAGGGACCCAAAGAGGACATCCGGATTTAAACACAGCAGATGTTTTAGATGGTCTCTGGTGAAGGATCTGACCCAACAAAATCACCTACAATCTGAGTAAAAACAAACCTCAGCCCAGCACATAGGGGAATTTCTTGGGGTTCTCCAGAAGCAGAGCAGGCATAGATGGACGGGAGACAAAAAAGGTAGAAAAGGAAACAGCATCACATGAAAGGACTCTCATCTGCTGCCCAAAATGAGTAGGACAAGGAAGAAGGACCAGTTTCCTTCCCTAACACTGGCTGTTGCAGGTTATACCCCAGCAGAAGGAGTGACTAAGAAGGATGAGCTACCCCATCCAGGGTGGCCCTGAGGCAAAATGTGGCATCTAGTGGAAAACACCAGCAACTCCTGAGCCTTCAATCCAAGCAGCAACTACACCAGCTGACAGGACAGTTTGCTTTCCATGCAAGATATGCTTAGCCTGCCCTTACTTCCCAGGCACTGATGCTGGGAGAGCTCAGCTCTGCCCTGCTTTCCTCCTGCCTTCCCTCATACATGGACACTTGGAGCCTCTCCAGCTCCTCCACACCTCTGGATGACCTCATGCTCAGTCGCCTCTCTTTTGAGAGAGCAGGAGCAACAGATCAGGAGCAGACTCGGCACCTGCTGAGGGCTGGCAGCTGCTTCTGTCACCTGCTCACACAAAATGCCAGCAGCACTGGGCTCTTTGGCCACCCACACCCGGGCCCCTTGGTCCCAACTGCAGGGAGACAGTGGGAAGTGAACAGTGACTCAGACAGCCAGAGGTTCCTGGGGCTGACTCAAGCCCCGGAGCAGGGAAGCTGGGGGATATTACTCGAGTGAATGCCAGTGTTCACGGGTGGTGCTTTCAGCACTAACGACTGTCCCACCCTCCAGAAGGAAATTAAAAAATAAAGAATAAAAAATAGTAATAAAAAAACTCTGCTAGCTAGCTGGGAAACAGAACCCAGCACCTGCAGGCCAAACCTCCAGATGCAAACAGCCGTGCTGTCGCTGTGATGACTGAGAACTGTGCTCCATGCATCCCAAGGTGCTGCCCGCCAGCAGGGGGGCAGAGGGATGGCGATGGGAAGGCACACAGTGAGGTGGATGCTAGGGAGTTTGGTAGTTTCCTTGTACATGGCTGTTTTTCCCCTCTGCCACAGACTCCAGCTCGTCCCTCCTACCACTTCCACATCACAGGTGTGGTTATTGCTCTAGAACTGAGGAGATAAATCAATGAAAGGGACCAGACAAAGCAGAGGGAGGCTCAGTGGGATGAGCACAAGCCAAGGGAGAGTTATGATGGAGAGAGGGATTCCCCAATCAGCTTGGCTGGGGCAGCACAGGAGCACAGGAGCCCACACTGTGGGGACCCCAGACATCCTGACTCTGCCATCTGTTCCCAGCCCTTCCTAGCATCCCTGCACTGCCCTGCCGAGCTTGTACCCAGACACAAACACCCCTCGTGGCACAGCTGAATGAAGCACCACTGCAGAAGGTGGCATCTGCCCCACTCTGTGCCTGTGTGCCAGTCTTCTCTGTCTCCTCAGCTTCTCCATTAAGGAGAAGGATCATTAAGGTTGGGAAAAAACCTTTTAGGTCAAGTCCAACAGTTAACCCAGCACTGCCAAGCCCACAAATAAACCATGTCCCTAAGCACCACATCTTTACATTTGTTAACAATTCCAGGGATAGTGATTCTACCACTTCCCTGGGCAGCCTGTTTCAGTGCATGACAACTCTTTCAGAGAAGAAATTTTTCTTAGTATTCAACATAAACGTCTCTTGGCACAATTTAAGGTAATTTCCTCTTGTCCACTTGTTACTTACGAGAAGAGACAGACAACCACTACACCCTCCTTCCAGGTAGCTGTGGAGAGCAATAAGGTCCCCCTTGAGCCTCCTCTTCTCCAGGCTGACCCCCTAGCTCCCTCAGCTCCTCATAGCACTCGCTCATTCCTTGCCGGTTTCTCAGCAAGCTCTTGAGGGGGTAGTTATGGGTAGAACAAGCCCCTGGGGCCGTCCCCTGCCCCGCAGCCGTTCCGCAGAGCCCTCGGGGCCGCAGCCCGGGGATCGGGCCGGGGCCGGGCCGTGAGCGCGGCGCGGCTGCCACCGTGCGGCCACCGCCCCGGGGACCCGCCGGGAGCCCCGAAAGCCTCAGTGTGCCCGGAGCCCGAGCAGGGGGGACTGGTGGGTTGGGGGAAAGGGAGGAGAATCAGGGGGAGCGTATCACCCAGAGATACATTCCAGCTCCCGGCGGCTGGGAGGACGGGGCGGGTGGGAACAGAGGGGAGGGGATGGTTTAGGGTTTGGTCTCAAGGGAAGGAGGAATATTCCACGCCCGCGGTGCTGACAACACGGGTGTGGGCGCGGGGTGTCACCTGCCAGAGCGGGGAAGTCGGGGAGTTCCCCGTGCGGATGTTTGCGGATGGTCGGGGGGTGTCGGGTCCCCATCCCTCCCTGCCGGGGTTTACCTGCGATGATGGCCGGGTTGTTCTGTCCGCCCTCCGCCTTCACCCACAGCTCCAGAGTGAACTCCTCCCGCGGGACTGCGGGCAGCGCCTCCGCCCGCGCCGCCAGCTGCTCCCGGCCGCCCGAGAAGTACAGGGCGGGCAGCGGCCGCTCCCGCGGAGGGTCCGACACCTGCGGCTCCCGGCCCCGCCGCCTCTGCCCCCGGCTCCGGCCCCGGCCCCGGCCGTCCGCCTCGCCCTCCGGCTCTTCTCCTCCTCCCCAGGCTCCCCGCGGTCTCCGGCCCCGCGGGGATGCAGCTCCGAGCGCCCCGTGCGCGGCGGGACCCTGCGGGTACAGCCCGTACGGGTGATGCGGGGGGGCGGCGCGGCGGCTCGGAGCCTCCATCCCGCACCCCGAGACCGGCGGGGGCTCCCCGCGGGCCAGGCTGAGCGCCGCCAGCAGCAGCGCGGCCAGGGGTGCTCCGCCGCGTAGCATCCTCCTTGGGAACGAAGTTTGGGGGCTGGGAGGTGGGGGGCGAGTGGCCGCGGGGGAAATGGGGTGTTCAGGGGGGCGGCGGGCGGCAGCGCCGGGGCACAGTCCCCCGCCCCCCGCCGCAGCCGCTGCCCCCAACTTTTCCCCGGCACCGCTCTCCTCCCTTCTGCTCCTGCGAGAGGAGGAGGAGGAGGAAGAGGAGGAGGAGAAGGAAGGCGAGAGCACCGCGGCGGGGACCCCCTCTCTGCCTGCAGCCGGGGCTCCCGGGGCACGGCGGACCCTGCGCGGCTCTCGGCGCTGCCCGGCTCTGCCTGCGGGAGCGGGGGATGCGTTAGTCGCCCTTATCTAGAAAGCCCCGAGGCGCTCCGCTCCCCACCCCCACCTCGAGGAGGGGTGTGGAGGGGGGGCTGCCCTTATTTAAAGATGATTATGTCCAATCTAATAAACCCCGAGCGGAGCATCGCCCTCCCTTCCCTCCGCCCTCCCGAGCGCTGCCCAGGATGCTGGCGGGGAGGGGATGCGGGAGGGACACAACCCTCTTCACCCCCTTCCCGCCCTCGGGGTTTTGGGACAGCACCTGCCCTGTCCCTGCCCGTGTTTTCTCCTGTTGTAGTTCTCACCTCGCCTCCATTCTCCATCTCCATCACCTAGAAAAGAAGCTGAAAGGAGGGGACACCCTCCCTCAGCCCTGCCCCAGGCAAGGTGAGAGGTTTTCTTGGACTCGGGGTCCCTTCTCGGCAAGAGATTTTTTTCTGCTTTTTCTTGCTTTTATTGTTTTTTTTTTTTTTTCCTTTCCCAAACAATGACACGTGCAGAAAGGTGGGGTGGATGTGCCTTATCTGAAAAAACCACATCCAAAAGCCAAAAAAACCCCTATGAATGCACCAAGGGAGTGGGCAGCAGTGTGAAAAGCATCTCACCCACCCTCTGCTGGAGCACCAGCGCTGCTAGGGAGAGTTTCTCAAAGCATACAGGTGAGAAAACAAACCCCCAAAGTTTCCTCTTGGTTCCCAAGACTCCCTCACACCAGTACATGGCATAGGAGACTAGGAAAACTTCATCAAGGAGATTCAGTGAGATGAGAAGCTTTTTCACGCTTCCATTTCATTATTATTATTATTATTTTATATATTATTTTTTTCACTCCCAAACACTATCTGTGGCGGTCAGTCTGAAGCAGGGTTGCCAGCGAAAGCTGGGAGGCCCATTCCAGGGTACAGGCTTTCAAACCAGCAAGGCAGGAGGGAAGGGATTTAAGAATAAACGGCAGGAGCTGGCTGAGTGGGGCTGGGGTTGGACGGGTTTTTTGTCTTCTCAAGGTGGGAGGGTGATGGGAATAAGGGTGGGGGACTGGTGCCTTTAGTCAGGGGGAGATAGAAAAATACAGTGCTGGAAAATCTGAGGGTTAGGAGGGGTGAGCACAGCACATCTCCTGCTGCCTGGGAAGGAGGAAGGTGGGTGTGAGCACACAGAGAGGTGAGGGCTGGGCTGGCAGGGTGTGAAGAGGAAGGGAGGACACAAGGGAGCAAACAAGGCCAGGCAGAGCAAGGATGGCTCATTCAAAGTTGCTCAAGCAACTCCCGAGGACATGTGCGGAGTGAACCACATCCAAGCACAACACCAACACCCATTGCTTGCAGGGAGCTGGTGAGAAGAAGTCTGCAGCTCTCCTGCCTGCAGCCACTGGCAGTGGGGGCACAGAGACAACCCTGCTCAGGGCCTGGCACTGGTGAGGTGGCCCAGCAAGTGTTGTCCTGGGGCCAACGCCAGCAAGCGCTGCTTACAGTGCGTATTCATTCAGGAATGAACCAGGCTCCTGATAGCTCTGTCTACCACGGTCTGATAAGAGAGGATCCCATGGGATGGCTAATTTTGAATGGTGGTGACTTTATTAAGAGGCTTGCCACACAACATTCTTCCCCAGGTACTCCAGAGAAGCAAGACCCTCAGCAAGATCCTCAGCTGCCATCCAAGAGGTTCAGCAGCACTGCCTCCTCAGGGACAGCCTAGCTGGGATGAATCCAGCATCAAGACAACAAAACTCTCCAGAAGTGCACCCAGGCAGGGACTCTATATATAGGCTCTGGCCTGGGCTAAGCTGCTCCCTTGACAGAATAACACCCACAAACAAAATAGCTTCGCTATCTGCAGGGTTAGGATGCACCAGGAGCTGCAAAGCCCACCAAGGAGCCCACTTCCTGGGGGCAAGATGGACTACAGCAGAGGAAGGCTCCCTGCCATGCCAAGCCCCTGTCTTCCCCTGCTCTGCCTGTCCAAGCCTGAGTCTGTCCAGATTTAGGAACCACTGGAGCAGGAAGCTGAGACTATGAATCATTATTCCGTGTTGGCTCCTGAGCACTCTCCACCCAGGCAGGTTCCCCTGGCAATCCCTGCCAATGTGGGGCTGGTGAGGATGAGGATGGCAGGATAATGGGGGCACATCATTGGGCTGGCTCAGTGTCTGGGGAAGAGACATGTTGGGAGGCTGTTCCCATCCCAGCACCACTGTGGGCTACAGAGTAAATCCCTGTCATTTGGATAATTTGTTAGCAATTTGCTTTAAAAAACAAAAACAAAACAAAAACCCAACAAAACCAAAACAAACAAAAAACCCCACAATTAACTGACTACTGAGATGATTTTGCTGCCTGTGAACCTGTGAAGAGAAGACTGGTCCTGTGGATAAGGTGGGGATTCCAGGGTGACTGACTAGTGGCAACATGCCCTCAGCATGTTTTCTGTCTCTCAGGGAAGCAGAGTGGGCATCTGTTAGAGATCCCAGCTCCGAGCCAGGCCATGGAATCATGCAACAAGCCTTCCATGGAGACCTTCCATGGAGATGATCCTCGCAGGCAGGGTGCCACTGCAGTTCAAATCTGCTAATGATGTTCAGGAGCAAGTAAAAGGATGCTGGGTGGGAGGCAGGAGGAGGGCAGAGGGGTGTCAGAGGGTCACTGTGCCTGGTTATTCCTCAACCCTTCCCCACTTGTTGTCCTTCCTGGCATGTCCCTGTTCTTTGGACCCTCTGGTCTGTCAGTCTCTGCAGTCAGGGTTATTTGGGGTGGAGATTGGATAAGACAGGCTGATGATGCTGGGAAGGAGCAGGAAGCCAGGAGCCTCTGGAAGGAGGGAGGGCACGGGGGGAACCCTATCAAAGTGAGATGCTGAGTGAGGGCTCTGGGATGGTTCCAGCACAGGAGTGAGGTACCCAGGGCTGGTTCAGCCCACACTGGGGGAAGGTGAGGAGCAGCTGTGGGGTGCACTGTAGGGGGAATGGACAAGATGACCTTTAAAGAACCCTTCCTGCCCGAACTATTCTGTGATCCTAGGATTTAGCTGGAGCAGAGGCTGAGCCTTGCTTTTCCCCACGCCTGTCAAAAACCATCAACAATAGCCTTCCTCTCCCTCCACTCCTCCTCGGAAAACCACCAGTGATCTTGACATGGGAATAAAGGCTCTGGGAGAATCCAGCTTTTTTGTTCACGGCCAGGCAGCCAAATCCCGCAAGGCTGAGACAGCAAGCCTGAGCAATCAAAGCCACGAGCAACAGCCGACCCCGCTCAGGGCACAGCCCCAGCCCTCCCTCCTCTCCCTCCCCAGCTCTCCTGCTTTTCCCAAGCAGATTAGGAGCCTGTTCAAACACTCAGGACCCCCGGAGGTCAGAGACGCTGGCCTCCTGCACCAGAGGTTTGTTTGGGAACTCGCTGAGTTTCCTGCTTCTGGTAGGTCTGGAGATAAGCCCTGGTGTGCAGCCACCGTCTGCTGCCAGTGCCGGTAGGAGTCCACAGTCACACACCGAAAGTCCAGCAGCAAAAGCTCCAGAGCTATACAATCAAAGGATCACAGAACGGTTTGGATTGGAAGAGATTGTAAAGATCATTTAGTTCCACTCTCTTGCCATGGGCAGGGACCCTTCCACTATCCCAGGTTGCTCCAAGCCCTGTCTGACCTGACCTTGGACACTTCCAGGGATCCAGGGGCAGACACACAGCTTCTCTGGGCCCCCTGTGCCAGGGCCTCCCCACACTCACAGGGAAGAATTTCTTCTTAATACCTGAATCAAAACTTACTCTCTTTCACTTAAAAGTAATCTCCCTTGTCCTATCACTAGATGCCCTTGTCAAATTCCTGTCCCCTGTGTGTTTGTGCCTTGCAGATGGACACATCTTGTAAGAGATGAGAGTCAATCACAGAGACCTCCCACGGGCACTCCCCTGGATTCTCCACAGCCTGGGAGGCTGGGTTCCCCTCACCCTGCAACACCCAGTAAGGTTTCCCTGTGCTGTTCAGTCTAATGAGTGTGGTGACGGCAATTTCTCTGCTGAATTCATCTGTACCTGCCTCAAGGCTTTAACGAGCCACATACATGACCTCAAGTCCTTTGGCAATGGAGCCAGGGAATGAATTTAAATAACAGCAAAGGATATGTCTGCTGCCTCATCCTCACACCTCACCCCTGCCTCCTCCCCTGTGCTCCAAGTCACACAGCCTGTAGATTGCCCAGGGCAGCAGGAATGCAGGGAGTCCATGGAGGAAGCCAACTAGCCACACCATCAGCTGAGGTGCTTGGAAGCTGGTTCGCTGCATCACCATCAGCTGCAGCTATTTCAGAGCAGCCTTAGACATCATGCTGGAGCCCAGAGCTGCAGCAGAGCTCTGCTTTGGATGGTTCTTGCAAGCTTCCAGTAAAAACCATTTGCTTCCAGTTGGGAGGATGGTGAAGATGCTCAGCAATTCATTCACATCTCTGCGTAGGGAAAACATTCCCTACACAACAGCTTCCAAGGATCTTCCTGCATCCTGAAGTGTTACACTTCACCAAGAACTTGCAGGTGCTAAATTAAGATCTGCTAGAGAACAGGGCATGACCTTTGCCAGACAGGGTGTCTCAGATATTGAAATTTTTTTCCACTGCTGACAAAAGGCAGGGACTTATCTGCCTTTATGTAATGTGGCTCTTCTAGCAGCCAAGGAGGAAAAGCATACATGAAAAAGCAGGGGGAAAATGGAATCTAGCTTCTCACTTCCATTCTGCTACTGTTGTTGGGGAGTTTCAGCCCCATTAAGTCAGGATAGTCCAAGCACAACTCTATCCCAGCTCAGTGGGAAGTGCTTGCCAAGGGATGCCACACAGCCCCTGTGCCTGCAGCAGAGGCAAGATCCCAGAGGAGCTGTGCAGGCTCCAAAGGGAGAAACATGTTGGTACAAACAAGGCAGGAACTCGCTCAGACTTTCAAAATCCCACACCAGCAGAGCCAAATCTGCTGGCAGGAGCTCCAGGAGAGCACTACTACAACTCATGGCAGCTCTGGTGGCCAGGAGGAATAATGACACAATCTTGCTGCATTTTCATTGCCCGTGTGCCCACACCAACATCTGCTTGTTAATCCCTGCTGGAAATGCTGCTCACATGATAACATCACTTCCTTAACTGAGCATGACTTCCCTTGCAGGAGGGTCAGAGTAATTACCTGTACAAAGCTCCACCATCTCCTGATAGCCTTCACCCTGCTCCTGCATTTTTAGACACTTTCCATGTGTTGCCCAGACAGAAAAACCATTTGCTAGAGCCAGCTGATAAGACATGAAGTGAACACTTAATCTGGTACTGGTATCTGAAGGACGAGGGAAGGGAGAAATGCCTTGTGCCACCTCAGAGCAGATGCAAAGCCCAGCAGTTCCTCAAAATTCACTTTTTAAGATCTCTCATCTGACCCCAGCCAGCTGCAGCAAGAAGGAAAGGAGCAGAAGTAAATGAGCACAGTGGCTGGAGTAGAGGTAAAGGGGCTGCATTTAACTTCTGCCTTCAGGTAAAGCAGGATTTTTGGCACTGTGAATCAGAGGTGGCACCTTATTGTTGAACCAAAACTCACTGTCATTGGGACACCCTCTATCCTGCAGAGAACCTGCTTTGTCATTTGGCAGTGAGCAATAAAAAGAAGCACGAAAGAGTCAGACTCAGCTCTTAAAAGCTGGCCAGCAGGGTTTTAAGTATTTGGGGTTTGGACAAGTTCATCACAACAAGGAAACACCTCTGCCTTCCCCATTCATTTTTAGAACAGACAAATAAAAATAGACTTTCCAGAAGAGCCACAGACAGGGGAGAGAAGGGGATGGAGCCACGTGCCAGCTGCCAAGGAAGCTCACAGCCTCCAGCTCACAACTGTGCTGTGGACATCCACCACTCAGGCCATTCAAGTCCCACCTTCGGGCAGGTTGGAACTCTGGTTAAAAAGTGGAAGAAAGGCTGAGCACATACACATGAGAAAGCAAGAGAAAAAAGGGGTTATACCAGGCTGGGGATATGACACCTACTGGTTTTCCCTGGACAAGGAAAAGAGCAAGAGATGCACTCTGGCACCGCCCACTATCCAGCAAGTTTTCAGCTACTTTTTAGTTTGTTTGTAGGATGTTGCCCACAGCGTGGTTTTGCACCTGCACTGTAGGAAGTGGCAGCAGGCCCAGGTGTGCACCCCCAGGCCAGTGGCATCCTGGTGCTTGTGAGTCCATACATGAAGCAGGAGCTGGAGGCACCAAGAGCATTGGCTCGTTCCAGCCTTTCCAGCCAGAGTGGATACCTCCATTTCCCATTGGACTTGCATTGGGATGTGTCCTGCCACGTTGTGCCTCCTGTGCCAGTTAGCTGAAGCCCTTGAATCTTTGGTTTTGTGCTCCTGAGCCCTTCAGTGTCTCTATCAATGGTGTTGTGATTATGGTGCACCTCTGTGGACCACCTCAAGCACAGAGACACCTAAGGATTTTTGGTGTTTTGCTCCTGAGATGTTTGTGGCATTTTTTACCCAATCTTAACCCCAGTAGTGGCACTTAAAACCTTCTCAATCCAGAGTGCTCAACATAGATGTTGAGCAGAAGAGAGCAAAGCACAAGTGTGAAAGCCTTGGTCAGGACAAGATCTTGCTGGCAAGAACCATCCCTTCCAAATCAGAACCTTCCTTGGTGCTAAAACCCATTGGATTTTTGTAGCCTGCTGTCATAGTCTTCATCTCAGCCCAGTCAGAACTAATTAGCTGTTTTATCTTTATCCTAGGTCAGGTTTTCCTCTCAACCATTTCTATGACTTCTTTTGGAACTGTAAATGCATGAGTGATCCCTGGTTGAGAAGGGTTACTCAAACCCATCCCTGACTTCTCTTTCGTGCCACTGGCAGAGCTGGCCAGCAGCGCTTCCAGCTTCTGCCAGACTCACTGTGTTGGCAAGAACAGGAAAAATGCAGGAATTTCAGGCTGGGGAGAGCCAGCAGAATCAGTAATCTATCACTTGGAATGTAAACCTACTAGGCAAGGTCTTTCCAGTTAAAGATGGAGAGGCTGTTCGTGCCATGTCCTCCCTGTGCAAGCCTCCAGTTCCTGAATCTGCTGCTGGAGAGTCCCCTGCAGCTCAATGTGGCCAAGCAGCCAAGATCCCACGTTATCTCCTTCTTGCAGACCACGGCACTGTGCCCACTGCTGCAGCTCTACCACCATCACCCACAGTGATCCTTTCCCTCCTTGCCTTCTCTAGGGCCCTGGAGACTCTGAAAACACACACTGCTTCCCAGCTGGGCCTGGGGGCACTAGGCTAAGCAGGAGGAGCTCCAGGGATGCAGCAGTCCCTTGAGCATTACCCATTGCCCAACGGGGTCTGTGCCTTTGTGCTGCTCCTAGCCAGAGCACAGCTCTCCAGCATTGCCACCGGGTACTGTGGAGGAACGTGCTGCTGCCCAGACTGAAGGCAGCTGAGAAGAAAGATAAAGCTAAAGCCTCACTTTGCTGGGATATTGGCATGCTGGCACTCATGCGACCCTCTTAGTTCAAGCTGGTTTTCTGTGAAAAAACTTCAGATCAAACTCATCCAGCAAAATCTCTGAGTACAGAAAGAGTAGTCCCTGTAAAAGGCTATTTGGCAGCATTGCTGTCCCAGGCCAATTTGAAGGATTAAAACAGAAAGACCTTTTTGCCAGTACAGAAGGTCTTCAGCATTGGCTGTATTTTTCCTGGGATTAAACCGTGCTGGGGAAAACATGCTTTTCCAACCTGCCACTGCCCCTGGGCTGAGAGGGGATCCTGCCTAGATGGGTTTCCCAGCTAACCCCCTGGCCTCACAGGACTGATGTCCCCTGCCACGCTGCCAAAGCACCACCAGCACTGGAGGCTGAGATGTGTCCGCATCTCACCACGAGGGCACCGTGAGCCCCGTGGGAGCGGCGTGGAGGGAACCCCCCCCCGGGCGAGGCGGGCAGCGGGCCGGGCACATCGCTGGCACCGAGCGCGGCGGGACCCGGCACCCTCCGGCCCCGGCGAAGGTGCTGCGGTTCTTGGTCTCCCCCCAGTGACCAGACCACATATGACAAAGCAGCAGGTCTGGCTCATGCTGGGGATTTCCAGCCCCACGAGCAGAGCTCCTGGTGGATGATTACCAGGTAATTACAGTAATCATTATTTCCCAGAATCCTCCCCGTGAGCAAAGCCCTCTTCGCTGGTGTGCAGGCTTGTGTTGCCACTTTTGGTAACAAGACCCTATTTCTCCCATACACCAGCACTAGAAATGTATATATTGATTCATTAAGGAGCACTGACACCACTGTGGCAAATGACCTGTCAACAGATTTACAGCAGGAAGTAAGTCACTGCCTCTGAGCCTGCGCTCTTAATGTAATTAAAGTCCTCTGTTTGGAATTCATTGTTAATTAATATTCATGCTCTGTTCCCCATCTGCCATTCCATGTTACTGGATCCTTCTGAGATTGATCAGAGGGATATTAAGGCAGCAAGCAGACAGAGAAAGAGGGGTTGCCTGGTGGGAAGGGATTGAATCAGCTTTTGGTAGAGGAGCAGAATTGCATCCAGGACCCCGACTGCTCTGGGAAGAAATGGCTGAAGCATCATCCTGGCTTGCTGTGTTGCTGAGGGCAAATAAAAGGGATGGTGAAAATGATGGATCAGAAGATAGACACCACTGGCTGGCTCCTGGAGTCTCTCAGGGCTTGCTTCAGCCCTCAGAGGGAGGTGAGAAGCATCTCTGGAGCTGGGTGCCGAGGATGAGCTGGCAGTTGGTGCTGTGAGTGAAGCGGAATTGAGATGAGTCCAATTGCTGGCCCTTGTGGTTTGGCCTGGGGGAGCAGCCAGGGCAGCCCAGCCTCATGAACCAGACTCACAGCTCAGTTATCTGGGGGTGGAAACACAGGGGGAGTTCCTAATGAAGCCACACTCACTTGGGCATAGGCAAGGAAGACACAGACGTGTGGGGCGTCAATGGGTACCAAAATATTTTCCCAACCTAGTGCAGGGCATGTGAGGATATCTGCAGGGCAACAGGCCAGTTTCTCAGTGTGGGCACAGCCCTTGCATGGCAACACACCAGGTGCTCCTCTTACAGCAGGTCATGGGCTGGCCCTGATATCTTGCCCCATCCCTGCACAAGCTGGAGGTCTTCTCTTATCTGATCCTATCTGATCTCCTCCTATCCGTTCTGCAGCCACTGTAGCATTTCCACAAGTGCTCAGCACAGATCCCAGCACAGTCAGAATACCCACGGGAGCAGCCAGAACTCGTGTACCAAAAATACTGAAACCAGGCACACACTGTCCACTGCTCTGGGTGGGAAAGATGTCCCCATGTCACAGCCCAAGAGCCTGGTGGTTGCCATCCCACTGGACACATGGGCTGCTGTAAATGCAGTGCTCAGTAGCATGAAGAGGCCAGGCTGGAGACGTAATGGCTCTGGTAGTGGCCCTGTAACACCCCATGGCCCCATCTCCAGGTGCTGGAGGTATGTCACTCATACTGAGCCATATCACCCCACCACCACATGCCAAGATACTGGAGAAGTCAGAGTGGAGCATCCTTTGAAATTAAGGGCACTCCATGCACTGTAAAGCCTCCTGAAGACTCCTCCTGTTCCCAGGATAGCTGGGGGTCTGTGATTGGTGCAGACAGGTAGGCAGCTGTAAGGCAGGTCTTGCAGTCAGCTTCTCTCAGCAGGAGAGCACTGCCCCTCTCCCTTTCCTGGGCACCCCTTCTTCCCCAGGAAAGGTGTCACAGGGACAGGTTATCTCAGATGGAGGTTTCCAAAGGACCAGAGGGACTGGGGCTCTCAGCCAAGCCCTAAGTGACAATGGCTCTGTCGTGGGAGTACTATACATGGGGTTTCCTCTATTAACAAAGTCCATTTTGAATGGTTTTTAGATCCTTAAACACAATCATAGGGCTTAAATTGGACGCACCCTGCTCTGAAAGCTGAGTTGTCCTGGTACCTCCTGTTTATATAAGAACAATCAAAGTGATTTATTCATCTGCCTAAAGCTTGGTTGCTCTTTGGGCATCCATCCATTATCCTTATCTATCTGTCCTAGCTAGGAGCTGAGCAATCCGTCTTGCCCACCTAATGTATGCCAAAAGGCTCCGTGTGCTGCCACGCTCCAAGAGGGCTCTGCTGGAGCAGAAGACACGGGGCTGGTTTTCAGCAGCATTAACACAATTCCACTGACGTCAAGCAGAGCCACCCGTTGTCACCCTCCTAGAAAATGACAGCCTAGGATGGGAAGAACCAAGGTGGGCACTGAAGGGGTTTGTAGTTGTAATCAGGACTGGATGTGCCACCGGGCTTGCCGTGGAGCACATGGACCTTGTGGCCTCAGTGTGCAATGAGCCCAATTAACCCAGAGAACATCTTGATTCTCCTGATTAAATTGCAAAAGGGGGCCAGTGGTGTGGTCCTGGGGCATCATCTTCTCATCTGTGATAAAAAGATCAGGCTGCACCTGTGCCACATGGGTAACCAGCAGTGGCAGCTGCACCCTGGCTCCCCACTGTCCCTGCCTGGGATGTTGCAGAGGGGTTCAGGGGGTGTCTCAGGTAGTAGCAGGGTGCTGCCCTCCTGCCTCAAGGGGAAGAGAGGTTCCAAACTTTGTAGCAAGTGTAGCACCATGAGGATGTTACAAGGTTGGATGGGGCTTAGAGCAACTGGGTCTAGAGGAAAGTGTCCCTGCCCACAGCAGGGGTGTTGTAACAAGATGGTCTTTAAAGGTCCCTTCAAAACCAAACCAGTCTGTGATGCTATGATCTATGGTCATCAGAAATTTGCTCATAAAATGTGTTGTCACCTCCCTTCTCATCTTTCCTCAGAGACGAACAGTTGTGATAAGCAGAAGCTCCTTGTATGCAGCAGGCAGGTGCCCAGCAAGGAGAAGTGGGATTTGTGCTCTCTGTCCCACTGTCTGCTGTCGTTCTGGGTTCTGTGGGGACTGTTCAATCCCACAGCCATGCGCTGGAGATGCTGCATGCCCCTCAGTAATGCAGGAGACATGGAGGGTCTCCACCCTGCACCCATGGCTCAGGGAGGATGGCACTGGGGCTGCACACCATGTGGTGGGCACCTCTTGGTCAGTAGGTTGTGCGACCACTGCAAAAACTATAAACTAAGAAAAATAATTCTAGAACCTTAAATAAACTGCACAAGGCACAGTGTCCTTCTAAGCAAACCAGGAAGGGTTTGCAGCTCCCAATCCCAAGAGGGTACTCTCTCACCAAATTTCACCTCTTCAGGTGAAGCATAGGGTGAAAGTTTTCCCAAGGAAATTCAGGAAGAGTGTTTGGCCACAGGCAAGCCAAATGGCTTTCCCATGGCTTCTCTCTCAGAAAAAACTGACCCAGTTTGGCTGAAATCTTTCACAGAAATTCAGGTTGAGGCAAATCCCTGGGAGACAATTTCTGCCTAAATGTCTGTGTTTTGACATTGTTCTAAGTAATGGAAAACACAGCCCCATAATGGGAAGTATTGGGCAATCTCAGTAACAAGCAGTGTTATCTGCCCTGCCTACAATAAAACAATTAATTTTCATTATTTTCCTTCTTTGAAGAGGATTTGTAGACTGAGGGGCAGGAGAGAGAGAGAAGACAAAAAAAAAAAAAAAAAAAAAAAGGAGAAGAAAGCAATGGAATTAGCCAACCACCTCCAGAATTGAATCACTCTAGATCTGTGACAGCACCTGGCAGAGCAAGGAGAGGTGCTAAATGGGAGACCTCTGAGCTCATCTAATAAACATGGAAAAGGCTCCTGCCACTGCCATCTCTGAGCAGGTTGGCTAATATAAAAGGAAGTTCCTGGGTCATGGAGGACAAGCACCAGGTGGTAGGAGTAGGGCAGCAGCACTTCCAAAAAACAGTCCCGGAGAGGGAAAATTAGGTGTTTTCACAGTATTTGAGACCATTTTCGTCTGTGCAGAATGGGCAACCAATGCTCGTGTTGGGATTCTCCATTGCATTGGTGAATGTGGTTTGCAGCCTACCTGAAGGCAGGACGCCCACAAATTTTTGTGAAAGTGCTCATTTTAGAAAGATTTACAGCCTGGGGAATTAATGGTTTGGAATACCCAGAGAAGCTCTAGCTAAGCACCTAAAATTTGGGAAACCAAGGCAGACCCAGACCCTTCAGGCCAGTGCCTCCAAGTGGGTACCAGGCAGCACAACTTATTTCCCCACTTCTATGCAGTCAACTGCATAGGTTGAAGTGGGGTGAAATGACCCCCCTGACCATGCACCTTCTTCAATGTCACCATGGTTGGATGGGACACAGGTACTGAGCATCACTGCTGCTGCACTTGTGCAGTCTGACCCAGTGGGCCACCAAGATGTTTTGAGCCATGTCTGGCTGTCTTCTGGAAATTCCTAGGTAGATTGTGCCAAAAGATCACCCAGGTTTGACAAATTTAGCTTGCTGTAGTGTCAGATGACTCTGTCCACAAGCCAGGTTGATTCCATAGCCACTATAAGAGCAGGGACAATAACCACAAGCTTGGAGAGAAACCCACAAGCCAAAAAGGTGGTTTTGTGCAAAGAAACACCCCTCACTGAGCTTAAGTCAAACAATGAAATATTCATAGGACACTAAAGCAGTGGGCTCCCTGGCTGCCTCCTTATGGGAATCCAATAATGCTGGAGACAGCTTTAATTCAATATTCAAAAAGCCTCTTTCTCTTTCTCTCTCTTTCCATCTCCTCAATGTCTCTTTGGATTCAGAGATCTTTTGGAAACCTCAGCTTTATATGCTGGATGCATTAGTGGAGAGGAGGAATGGGGGGAGAAGGAGTGGGAGCATGAAGATGGGGATCACACACAGGACAGCTGGAGATTTCTGGTCCCCAGGCAGCCTGAGGATGCTTGCTGCAGGATCTGAGCCAGCTCTTCCCAAAAGCATGGCTGCATGGCTTTTTTGGGGCAAGGCAAAGCTCAGACATGGCTGGTTAGGAGTCAGCTGTGGTCCAAGAGCTGTGTGACCGTGGTTGTGTGGTCCTGTGCTCCCACAGACAGACTCACTGCAAAACAGGATGCCTGGCTCAGCTGCAGTGGATGTCAGCAGGGCTGAGACCATTTTTGGTTCACGTCTATTCTGCAAAAAGAAGTCACTGAAGAGGGAGCCTTTGTTCACCAGAATAGACTGAAAATTGGGATACTTGGGCCCAGGTGCTCACAAGGATAAAGCCCTGAAGACCCAGTAATGTGGCTGCTGTTCACATGGACAGCCAACCCAGTCAGGGTGAGGATGTGGATGCTGGCAGGGCTGAATGAGCCATTTGGGTGCTTCCCAGTTGCTGCTGATGCTACAGCTCTTGACCCTTGACCTGGAAGAGCAATCCTGACATCCTCCTCCTCATTTCAGAAGGAGGCAGTGGTCATGTTTTGGGTGGAATTGCACTGAGCTAAGCTCCAGAAGCCAATACTGACATACAGCTTCTCCAGGCCCCGAGATGGGCACTGTTTCATGGTGCAGCTGGGTGGGAGGTTGTAGCTCTCCTGGTAGGACCTTTCTTCCAGTGTGGGAAGGGACAATACCTAGGGTTGCGACCAAAGCACTTCCAGCGACTGAGGGTCCAGGGAATTGCTTGCTGACCCCCCTTACACAAAAATAGGGCCAACAAAGGATATGAGCAGTGGGACATGGCTTTCCACATCATCCATGGACACCATGAGTGCTGGATGCTGTAGAAGCTAAAGCTTCACACACCACAGACAAATTCAGGGAAGAAAGTCCCCCATTTGTCATCTGTAGCTTTGAATGACAATGTTCTATACATGTTGCAGTGAAGTGACGATTTAGAAGAGCAACAGCTTTCCAAGCACTTAGCGCAGTATTCCCCCCATTCCCCACCCTGCCCGGAATTCTTTCCCGGAGAGTATTTAAAATCCAATTATTTACTCCACAATGAACTGGTTATTTGGTTTCTTCTGGCATCTCCCAGTCACGAATGCCCTCGAGCAGATCAGTTTCAACCTTTGGAAAACCTTTCTATTAGCATTTGATCTTGTCAAGCTCTTTTTATAGCCACTCTTAAAGCTAAGTGGGAGCCACTAGAAGGTTACCTGCCACGCTGCAGCATGCAGACAGAGGCCAGATAGCAGGGACAGGCTACAGCCCCCATGCAGGAGGCTCCAGAGCACCAATGATGTACAAACAATTGACAAAAATTGTGAGAAATTAACAAAAGTCAGGTCCATGATCATGTGATGAGGTGAGGATGAAGATTTCCATACTGCTCTGAGCTGCTTCTCATCTCCAAGGTGGAGCAGAAGCCCTTTGGGGAAAAGAAAGGTGCTCATCCTGCTGGTACCATCCCCCTGGTCTGGGGGCATCCCACAAAAGGAGAGCCTGAGCAGGACATCTGCAAGTCCTTTTACACCTTCTTCAAGAGCCTGGCATTAGTGAGGTCCCAGCCAAACTCCATCAGGAACCTGACATGCTGTCTCCTCTCACTGTGTTTTCCATTGCAGAAAAGAGATTTATTTTTCTTTTTCTAGCATCTCCAGCCTTGATGCTGATCATGCAAACACAGTGCAGACACTCTTTCTCCTCACTGGTCTTTCATAGATTCTGGTTGCAGCTACACTTGCAATTATTTTCAGACTTTCTGGCAAAGAACCAGACCCACAGATTATTGCTTTGGAGCCCATTTCCCTGGACATTTGGAGCCAGTGTAGGTCTCCTGATGCGATCTCTGGAAGCTTTGTCCCTTGACTCTTTGCTGATTCTCCAGCTGCATCCAAGCCCTGTCACCCCATAACACTTCCTATCCCATCTGCCAATGCCTTGGGGCCACCCTCTCCCCTTTGTGCCTTCAAGCCAGGTGAAACAGCTGGACTAGATCTCCTAAGGGGAACAGGAACTTTCTGCTTCTAGAACACTTGGTACTGCCTGGCATCACTTGGTCCATGAAAAGGAGCAAAGGTACAGTGTACCCAAAAGAAGCTCATAAAAGGCACTGCTGATTCACTGTCAAACAGGAATTTGATAGTGTCAGGCTCAACCTCTTTCCTGTCTGATGTAGAATCTTGGATACAGCATGGCAAACCACAGCCCTAACACAGATACAGCTGTAATGCCATAACATTTTTGTGTGTCTAGGCTGGAGAGGCAAGGCAGGTGTTTTATCCCATGGCAATATGTCCCTGGAGTAGGTATTTACCTACTCAAAAACTAGTTGATTTGTGGTGAACAATGCTTGGTTTTCTCCAGGTTTTGAGTCTTACACTTTAACACCAGTTTCAGAGGTCCAAACCAGGCTTTTTCCAGTACCTGTGGTACTGTTCCATGATGACTCTTGGTAAACATCAGGATATAGTTGATCGATCTTGCAGACTACACTTGGAACAGAAAGCAGAGACAAGCACTGGTGCTTCAGGTGAGAAAGTAAGGTATAAAGAACACCCAAACAAGGGTACATGGGAGATGTGTGGCAGAACAGGGACAGGATATGGGGTCAACAGTTACAACCCCCTCATCTCGATCCATTTCTTCTCAAAGACAGCTTGAAAATCCTGAAGATCCCTCTTTGCCCAAAGCTCTTGGGCTGCTGATGGATGAAGGACGAGCTCTGCCCCATGCAGCAATGGGTGCTGGGGTAGCCCCACAATCCCACCTGCTCCCAGCTTCTCCCTTGATGAACCCCCTGAGGAGGTGGGACCACCCACAGACCCATAAGCCTTCCAAGAAGTCCTTTGCGAGGAATAATGCATCTGATGGATGTTGCCTGTCTGCATGAATCATCTGCCAGTAGTTCACAAATTACTCAGATGTGTCTGCTATCCCGAATTATTCCCTGATTCACGTGGCAGCTTACGCAGGAGTTCCTTGATTAGGCTGATCAATATCGAACGCCCTGGCTTGCTGGCCTGACATTCTCATCCCTGTAAGCCTCCAGGCCATATAACATTCTTATCCAAAATCTTGACCTCATGTTTAATTTTATCACCATTGACGTTAACGGAGGTTAGTTAGGCTTGAGCACGCACTGGAAGTTAAGCTTTCCTGTACCAGGGCCTCCATGCATTTCCCAGCCCTGACTGATGACCTGAATTCAAAGATGCCTTTTCCCTGGCTTCGACAGGCTTCAGCTTGGCGCACGCATAATTCCTGGAATCAGTTCTCCACCACTGATGATGAATCAATCATTTGCTTTCTGAACATGTTCCACAGAATTCCCTCAGCCTTCAACATGCTGGCAGGCTTTCCCACCACAGAATTAGTTGGCTCTACAACTTTTGGGATAGTGAGCACCCCATGTATGGTTCCTGTCTGGAAGCAAATGGATTTAAACATTTGAACTTTTGTGGGATGATCTTTTTCAGCAAGCCTCAGACTTGGTGAGAGCCAGACTCAACAAAAAAGCGTTGGTGGGCAGAAGGTGGTTGAGGAGAAGGAATGGTGCATAGGGTTGGTGTATTGACATCAGTCAGCCTGATGTAGTCTAGAGAGGGCTTTTACAGGTTCAGCAGAGCCCCTGCCCTCACCTGAGCGGTTCAATGGAGAATCCCTGTGATGCTTAAATTGAACACACCTCACACATCTGTAAGATTGGCTGGTTTGCTTTGTTGTGTAAGGCCAGAACATCATCCAGGCTCCCTCTGTGGTGAGTGAAAAGACAAGCTATGGTTCAATCCAGGAGTTTATTTATCCGAGGTATTTGGGACAACTGGCTCAGATGGGATGGATAACTCTCACATAGTTGCTCATTCAGTCCTTTTGTCATTGAGGGATACTGGACAATAGCTTTTGCTGCCATAACTAGCTTTTGGATGGCTGAAGCTAGATAAAATGAATCCTACCTCTTGGTGCCCAGTTGCACCTCTGCAGCTCTCTCCCACTGTCTGAACATCCCATTCTCCAAGGTCCACTTCCACACATTATCCCCCATAGCTGTTGCATGAGGAAGGCTGCACCTTCACAGCCAGCAGTGGGAGAGGAAAATGCAGGGCACCCCAGTTCACAGGGTAAACCTTATTTGGCCTTTCCCATAGAGGATCCTTCTGCCAGGAACAGAGACCTCCCACAATATCTCCTTGTGCTTCACTAATTTTACTGGCAGAAAGCTGTTTCCTCAATTTTTCATAATTTTTTTGCTGCAGTTTAAACCAATCACTTCTCACTTTTTTCTCAAGAAACAGATTTTTTTTTCCTTTTGGGGCAGTTTTCAATACCTTTGGAGCCTATTTCTACACCCTTTCCTCAGTCTTCTCTGCCCTTGGTAAACTGCCCCAGCTCCCTGGTCTTCCCACGCTGGCGAATTTTTCCACACTCACACTAAGTTCCTGGTATTTGTGAGGCCACTGAAAACCAAGATTCATCCATCTCCACAAGCTGGTTGTCAGCATCCAACAGAAGAGCCTGAAGTCAGATTGAGAGCAGCCTCACAGAGAAGGACTTGGGGATAGCAGTGGGTGATGTGCACTCACAGCCTCCCCTTTGAGGAAAGGCTGAGAGAATTGGGGTTGCTCAGCCTGACAAATTCCAGGGAGACCTTATTGCAGCTTTTCAATATTTCAAGGAGACTTAAAAGAAAATGGAGACTCTTACCAGACCATGTCATAATCTGACAAGGGGGAATGGCCTCCAACTGACAGAGGGCAGGTTTGACTAGATATTAGGAAGAAATTCTTAACTATGAGGGTGATAAACCCTGACACAGATTGCCCAGAGAAGCCATGAATTTAATGCCCCATGCCTGGAAGTGTTCAAGGCCAGGCTGGATGGGGCTTGGAGCAATCCAGTCTAAGATGTCCCTGCCTATGGCAAGGGTTTGGAACTGTAAGATCTTTAAGGTCCCTTCCAACCTAAACCATTCTGTGATCCTCAGACCATGATTTGGACTTTAGAAAGGTGTCCCTGCTTTCCTAAAGACACACAACTCCAAATCCTGGTAGGGAAGTTCACTGGGGCAGGGGATCCCCAGCATCTCTGGAAATCACATCACACCAGCTTGAGTGCCAAAAACAGAGCTGGGGGAAGCTGAAGTCTGAACATTGGCCCAGTGTGTGGGTGCTTATGTATTGGCACAATAGAGAACACATTTCCCAAACGGAATAAATCATTTTTTTGCCAATAAGTTAATTGTTGAACACTGCCTCTCTTCAAATTATTCATGAACAGATGACAACTTTCTCTAATCATTAGTCCTAATTATTCACTCCATCTCTCCTATTAATAACATGCAGGCAGCAGATTGACAGTAAACAGCTCCATGCAATTATTTTGCTTAGTGAAGTTTGAAACAGAAGCAGTGCCAGGTATTTCTGATGGGGCACAGATTGCATGGCACATCCCTTCTTACCCACCACGTGGCTATGAAATCGTAGAACCGCATTTCTGGTGTGAATGCCCCCATTTGCAAAAGGAACAGGTGCCAAAAAGCTGCTGGTTCCCAGGCTCAAAGGCATTTGTTTGAATATCATTGAACAGTGAACACAAAGAAGGACCAAAGCAAATATATTTTACAGAGCTCAATAAATCACCAACCTCAGCTTTTCAGGAAACATCTTTCTCCAGGTCCATACTGTATCTGTATATTGACAATGAGAGAATTTCCCACCTGAAACTAGGAGTGATTTATTGCAAGGATATATGCAGAGAGTATCCAACATTTAATTAGCATGATGTCAATTAGCTACATCACATTGGTTTCCTCCATTCATACCATGATCTAAACATAATAAGGTACCTGAGCTGTATTTGCAGCCCTCTGCCTTTCTTTCCTTGTTACCTGGACGAGGATTCTGGACAACACCACACCATCAGTAAGTTGCTTAAAGCTTAATGGTTTTAAGGGCAATTGAGGTTGTAGTCCTGAGATTTCACCTTTAGCAGGAAATAGAAATAGGAATCTCCTTTACGCACAGAGACCTAAATTTAAAGCCTTAAGGCAAGCAAAAATTGACTGCTCCCAAGCATGCACTCATCCCCTAGAAGCAGCAGCTGCAGCATTAACTCAGGACAAAAATCCCTGCAAGAGGAAATGTATTGACTTCTGATGGGGAGAGCTCCTGTCTTGGTTTTAAATTCACTCAAGATGCAGAGTTTATTCAATTATCAGCTGTCTTTAAACTGGAATGTGGCTTCACTCCAAATATCAGCTGGGCAGGGGAGATGATGACAACCAGGTTAACCCTTTGTTTACCTTCCAGCTAGACTGAGGGTGGGCAGCAGGATGGCACTGAGCAATTTGGCATACATCCACCTTGCATCTCCAAGGTTAAAGCTTTTGACTCAGTCCCTCACACACAGAAAGGGATTTGACACTGGCTATGCCTAGGAGGACAGGTGGGAAAAAAAATCCATGTGGTGTGGTACCCAGTGGGAGGATGCTCTGTTCACAAGCCCCTTTTTGTAAGGAGACCCCATGCAGTACAAAGGACTCTCTGTCCTCAGGGGAGACCCAGAGCTGTAAAAACAAAGAGAGACACCGGGAAAGCGTCTGGTTCATTATTCCCCTTTGAAAACCCCTGAAGCTTTTTAAAGGAAGTCTCTGGCTATGAGGGGAGTGTGGATTAAGACTGAGATTCATTGGAAGAGGCAAAGGGGAGAGCTGGCAAGATTTAAATCCTCCCCAAATGCCTTGGGAAGCATGGAGGGTTTTGGGCTGGCAGCCGGGCCCACATGCCAGCAGATGGGGCTCCTGGGAGAGGTCAGAGCTGCAGCAGTATAGAACACTTTGCTCCTCTAGGATGCATCTGAGAAGCACCACTTCCCTAAAGCAGAGGTTACTTTAATGCCACTGGTTTTATGGGGCTGTAGAGCCATAAACACCTGTGGCTCTGGAGAGCAGCAAGAAGCTGTACAGAAAGCAAGCACCAACCAGTACAGTTTTTTGAGTGCTGCTCAAAGTCTATATTCAGCCATAAATACAAATTCTGCTAGAGCAGGAAGGTTAAACTCTATTTGGGATATTAAAGCCCAGACCTGCTGGTTTCTGGGAATCCCTTCTGTGTTACACTGGGTGGTGGTGGAACAGCAGGCCAGAGGCCTTACATACTGAACCCTAACTTGAGCCAACAGAAGCCATAAGAAAGCTGACAGCTCTTTGTGAGAACAGAGTCCTGCAGCAGTGAAAAATAACATGTTTTCCTTGAGAAAAACTCTAGGACTGTGGAAAACAACCTGCTTTTCCTGAGAAAGAACTCTAGGACTGTGAAAAACACTAGGCACCTGTATAAACTGTTTTTACACTGTTAGGTAGGAGAATGAAAACAGTATGTCACAAACAACTCTCTCTGCATGTACACACAGGGGGATTGAGTGACCGATCAATACAGGGTAACAACTTGTTACTGATCAACTGGAGATAGACAGGGGATGTTCTTCTGAAACTCTATATGAAGAGATGTATGAACAAACTGGGATCTTCTTTTTTGCTCCATAAAAAAATGTGTCCTGCATCTTTCTTTAGTGAGACCCACAGTGACACACTGTTCTGAATTGAAGCTCCAGCACCATCCTTGCCTCTTGCTGCTGGCTGGGATGCTCCTGCAGAGCAAGATTTGCTCTCGAGGGAGCCGGGGAGCAGAGCCCTTCCCGGCAGCAGGCAGAGATGGGAAGCTGCATGTGTCCTCTGTGAGAAGGACGGTAAATGGCCTCTTGCCTTTGTCATTACCTCGCAGAGATGAGTCTGGGAAGCAGCAGGCTGCTACAACCGGGTACGGAGCATCTTCACTTGGGCTGAGTTTGCCCTCTGATGGCAAGCGCTGGTACTGAGAAGAAGCAGCTCTCAAAACCTTGTCTTCCCTACTCCAGCTATCGCCCGATGCTAAAGCAGCATGTAAGAGTGTTGCTGCCATGAAGGCATCCTCAGCTCCTGGGCTGAAGTCCTTCCCAATGAGGGAAGCTTCTGCTTGGCCATGACAGCCTAAATTGTGCCCTGCCTTACACAGGGCTGGGGGGGCAAAGGCCAACTGAGGCAATGCAGGGTTGCTACAGCAACTCAAAAGGGGTAGCAAGGCCACAGAAATTTTTTTTATGGACTAGTTTAAAAAAGAAGCAGAAAACCAAAGGAAAATAAACTCCTGTGAAGACAGGCTGGGAGAACTGGGAGTGTTCAGCCTGAAGAAGACTTCAGAAAGACCCTAGGGTCTAGAGGGGTTCCAGGAGAACTGGAGAGGGACTTCGGAAAAGAGCCTGGAGTGGCAGGACAAGGGGGAATGGCTTCACACTGACAAAGGGCAGATTTAAATGGGATATTAGGAGGAAATTCTTCTCTATGAGGATGGTGACACACTAGAACAGGTTGCCCAGAAAATCTGTGGTTGCCCAGTCCCTGGAAGTGTTCAAGGCCAGGCTGGACAAGGCTTGGAGGAACCTGGGCTAATAAAAGTTGTCCGTACCTATAGCAGGGCGTTAGAACTAGATAATCTTTAAGGTCCCCTTCAGCCCAAACCATTCTAAGATTCTATGATTTTCTCCCAGCCATCTACAGCTTACCACAAACCAAGAGCTGACTCTTTTGGGGGGATTCTTGCAGCACTAACCCCTGTCACCTGCCATCCACCCAGCCAAGCAAAGAGACAGCAGGCAGTGGACGCAGCCAAGGAGCTGAGGGCTGCCCCATGCAGGGGCCAAGCCAGGAGCCCAGGGTAACCCCAGCACAGCAGGGCACTCCTCAAAAAGGGTCCAGTCTGAGCAAGCAGGGAGGGCAGGATTCTGGTAACAGGGTCCACCAGCTCTCAGACACAGCAGAAGAGTCAGGTCCTAGGCCCATCCAGAGGCAGCAGCAGAGGAGACAGGACTGGAAACCAGCTACCAACAGCAGAGGCACCAGGTCCCATCCATTGAGAGGGTCAGGCGTCATCACCCTACATCCTAAGGAGGACAGAAGTCCCAGGATTACCTTAAATACAGTGCCTGGGCCAACTGCCAGAGAATGTGTGTGTGGAGGTCCCAGATGAGGCTGCTCAAGGCAAGCAACACTTCTTGTGCCTGCAAGGTCCTGACACCTGGCATGATGCTGCCTCTCTTCTATTTCTCTGTTGAAAGAGAAGAGCTGTGGCTGCCCCAAGCCTGCAAGTGCTCAAGGCCAGATTGGATGGAGCTGGGAGCAACCTGGTCTAGTGGAAGTTGTCCCTGTCCATAAAAAGGGGGACTGGATGGTCATTAAAGTCCCTTCCAACACAAACAATTCTGTGGTTCTATGACTTTTGCTTTCCATAATAATAAAGGAGGGAGCTTTCAGAGATAGCAGCACATGCTCATGTTCAAAGACCCAAATGCACTAAATAGACTTGTTCCATACTGTAAGGGCACATAACTACATCATTGCTATCATATTTTGTGGGAGAGAAATCAGCCTAGACAGAGATAAGATACTAAATCATCTGTATGAAAATGATTATTATAGTTAGACAAGAAGGTAATTAGGTTGTGGTTGCATTTAGACATGGTGTATGAGCTGAGTGGGAGTGACAAGAGGGGCTGAGTTTGGCCAGGTTTAGGGGTGTCAATGGGAGCAGGTAAGGAACAGCTGAGCCTTGCTGCTGCACCGCATGAGAAGCAGAGAGCTTGGCAGAGCTTCAGCATCCCAAGACAAACCTGGGGCTGCACAAGCTGAGTCTGGGTCAAGCCTGTGTGTGTCAGAAACCATCTCTATCCACGCTTATACTGAGCAGAGGGTTTAGTTAATATTTGCCTAGAAAACCTACTCCTAATAGGAGGTCAAACACTCTTGGAGCAAAAGGATGTGCCATAAGGGAACCTTCACTCTGCCCCCGGCCACATCTGTTACAGTGTGGTGTCTAATAATAAGATGGTATCATCATTTTTACCTGTGTAAAGGGAATTCCCTAATTTTGAGCAGTGCATCAGGTATTTCTGCTGCTGTAGGTCAGGCTCCTCTGTAGCTTTGCTTCAGTGCACACATATTAAAACCGCAGTTCCATGGACATTTCTCTTCAGGTCTCTGTAGAGCCTAGAAACTTTGAAGACAGTATTTCAGTATTACAGAAGAATCACCAAATTATTTTAACCTCATTTTAGTTCAATCAAGTGAAAATTTCTCCTCAGAAGACCAAAATGATGTAATTGTTTGCAGTGCAAAGGTGACACTTCTACCGTATACCTCTTGCCTTTTTTTTTTTTGCTTTAAAACAGCTGACCTTTTCAAACACAGAAATAAATTTAAATATTTTATTTTTGCTGATTCTTGGCTTCTGAAAGGGGTTAAACCATTTTTGCTTAAAGTCCCTATATCAGCTTGAAGCTAGCCTAAGGCTGAGGCATCAAATTTCATCTTGCAAGTAGCAAAGGTGGTGTTATAAAGCATTGGAAAAAATCTTTAAGAACTCTGTATAATCTTAAATAGAGCACATGTCTCTAAGCATCCTCCGTCCTAGCACTACTTGCTTTTGCACTACTAAACTAGAAATTTTAAAAACAACCAACCAGCTCAGTCCTCCACAGCTCCTGCTCTTCTCATATCCCAAGCAGCCTGAGTTAACCTAAATTGTATATTTTAACAATAAAATAATCTTTTAGAGTCAAGTTTCAGGTGGCGACCAGACACATACCTGAGTTTCTATATGACCTCTGAACTAATTGTATCAAAGCATGTACCAAAGCTGTATCAAAGCATGGTCACTAAGCGCATCATGCCCCCTCCTCAATGCTCTTTGCTGTGGAGGAGATGTCTGCTGTGGGCAGGAAGCACTGAGCTGTGTTCCTCCATCCCCTCCATATCCCCATGTCTCTGTGCCTGGCTGCAGGAATTGAAATTCAGAGATGTGTCCTGGTTTCTCCCAGTAAACTGGGGAAGGAGACATATGATGGGTAGGAACTCGGTCTCCTGAATGGCTTTGCTGCAGGTTCACTCCAGAAGTTGCTGACAGCCTAATTTTCAGATTTATGGAGCATTAAGAATTCCCATTGACTCTGTAACCAGGTGATGAATCTGTCTACGCTTCATTTTTCTCAGCTATAAAATGGAAGAAATGGCATTTCTATCACCGACTAGCTGAGAGGTTAATGCAATGATTATTAATAAAGTTCCCTAATAACCTCCAAAGAAGCAATTCCCAAGCCAGGGTGGCAGCCCCTAGCAGGGTTTGCTGAGCTCCTGAATGGACTAACGGACTCAGTGGAAATTAGGTGGCAGCAGCAGGCTCAGAAACGGAAGTAGAAGCAATTTTCCTAATGAGTCATCAACAATCCAGAGCCTGGAGCCTGGGAGGTGACTGTCACTTCCCCCAGACACACAGCCCATGGATCACTCTGTGTGGAAGAAATCTCAGTCTCCCTGCAAGATGATCCATGCAGAGTATCCTTAATGATTTCCATGGCTGTGCTGCGACTTGGACACCATGGCTGCAGCTGCTTGTTGAGCAGGTAAATGGAGCTGCAGCTGCAAATGTCACAAACTCGGAGGTTGTATTAAGTAGGGTTTGTGTACCCAAAAGAGCAGAATCTTACAAAGCTATTAAAGTTGATTCATCTATAGACAGTACTTGGCTTCTCCTTCCTTTAATGCCATGGTAGTGTGTCTTCTCTCTTTGCACAGGATCAGAACTGATACTTTGCTGGGACATTGTCAGTGACTGGCTTGAGAGGCTAAAAAGTACAGAAAAGAGAGCAGATTCCTCTAGTCAGTCTTACAAAAGGTACATCTGTCTGAAATACCAGTTTCTTTGTGTAAAATAACCACTAAGGACTATAGCTGGAGACAGCTTATCCCAAAGAAACTGATTTGTTTTTGGCCTAAGTTGCAGGCTACTTGGGAATAGGTGATGTTTGCTTTCCATGCTTGATTCACACACCTCTGAAGGCAGGCAGACCTATGTCCATTAAGACTAAGTGAGGAAACACAGGCAATCCTCTGAAGCAGGACCTATGAAGAGTGTGCTACATGAGGGTGCAGGTGTCCCCACACCAAGACTTTCCCCTCTGTCCTGAGCCCATTGTGAATTGCGCTGCAGTGCAGGATTCTGGCCCGCAGGCAGTGCAAAGGCACACTGCTGACTGGAGGAGACAGAGAAACCTCTCACAGCTGATCTATCCTGTTTCACTCTTCTACCCTGGCCACTGAGAGTAATCACAGTCTTGTTGATATCTGGACTAAATCAAACTATTTCTTAGAGCTCATCTTGTGCTAACAAGAAGATAACTGGCACATCACTGTTCCAGCTGCAGTGAACTTTAAAACTGGAAGACTTTTTCCATGTCCTTTTTCCTGATACAACACAGAGGTATCTTCAGTAAGTGGCATCTAACCTTCCCTTAGGCTGCATACATGGATTGTAGATCTGGTAATGCAAGGTAACCCCCAGGAAAGAAGTGTCTCCAGGAGCCAGAGTCTGCTCCTGATGCACCTGGGCAGTGGAAAGAAGATATTCACTCAGAGGATCTCCAAGAGCTCATAATGGTATCCTAAAGCTCAGGAACCAGGGAGATCTTCCCAAGTGCTGGGAGTCACACTCATTGCCAGGGCTGTGGGTGGAGGGGATGTTGTGAAGGCCAGTTATGCACAGGCATAAGTGCTCATATATTTGATCTTTAACAGCTTTTGCCTGTGTAATTTTATCCTCTCTGGAGCAGTCAGTAATGGCAACAGCAAGACTTTTCAAGGATCAGCCAGTATTTCAGTGTGAAGCATGGGGCTGTGCTATTGCCAGTACTACTGCTTACTAGTTCTGAAAGTCTATTGTAGGCACTCATCCATAAAGTTTTTTATCCCTCTGGAAGAGAAGGAAATGAGAGTTCCCTTTCTCTTAGCAATAGAAAATAAGATGCACACAGACACTAACAGCCAGGCTGAAAGAAAGCTCTAAATAACCGCAGTTCTCTTTTGCTTCCACTGCAAACAAGGGGAATCACTACACTTCAATGACTTTATGGAGATAGTATTGAGACCTGCCAGGCAGAAAGCTATTTACAGAAAGCAGGGGAACCCAAAGGCTTTAAAAAAAATACTCCAAACCCAAAAGAAAACACCAAAAAGAGCCCCCAAAACTATATTAAAAATGTTTTTGACAACAGCAGCAAAGAGTTAAATCATGGGAGTGACTCTAATGGCAGATGTCAGCTTGTAAAGGTGAGACTGCTGACCTGGATCTCACAGGGACTCTAACTTTGAATTTCCTGGCTTGAATTGAATTCCTCAGAGACATTTTGGGTTTTGCTGACTGCTTCAGTGATTTTTCCCAACAGGAGGGGTAAACCTACAGATGCAAATACCCAATGGTATTCCAGCACCTCTGAGAGGGGAGGTCAGGAGGAGCACTCCAGAGCTCTACCCCTTCAGCTGCACCTCCAGCTGATTCAGAACTGTGTTTTGCCGTGCTGCCTCTGGGACATTTGTCATCCAGCATCCCTGCCAGCCTGCTGCATGCCTGGGAGGTCTCCTCACCAATACTGCCTACCTGAAGCACCCTTTTCTCTCTCTCAGACCAGTTTTACCAGCTCCCAAACTGGTTTTACAGCTCACTCTGCTGTCCCTGCTGGGAGGAGTGCTGCAGTGCTGATCTTTTTGGGCGTTTTCCCACACGTGGGTTTAGGATTACCCTCCTCAGGGAATGCCCTAGTGTTTCACCAGCTGCCTCCTCCACTCTGGACAAGTAAAGCTGACTGCAGAAAATACAGTTACTCAATGCAAAGGAGGCAATATGTTTCCATAGCCTGTTGAAAGAGAAATTAAAGGGAACAGCAGCTATCTCTCCACAGGACTTCTGGCCAAGCCAAGGAGTTGACAAGTGCTGTGTTTCATGAACTTTTCAGTTTGGCTTGCAAAAGGCTGGGTCTGGGGACAACATTTCTCCTAACACCCAAAACATCTTTGGGGCATCCTTTATCAACACTTAACTCATTAACTTGTGTAGAAACTGGTCTGCCCTTGCTCTGTAAAACTCAGGCCTGCTGTTGGGCAACAGGAACCCAACAGGCTGTGGTCCTCACCATTGGGATTCCCACCCACCCAGGCAGCAGAGAGCTGGCACATACCTGGGAAAAACTGTTCACTCATCACCAGACACCTTTCACAGAATCACAGAATCATTTAGGTTGGAAAATACCTCCAAGATCATCTAGTCCAACCTGTGACTGATCACCACCTTGTCACCCAGACTAGAGCACTGAGTGCCATGTCCAGTCATTTCATGAACAGCTCCAGGGATGGGGACTCCAGCACGTCCCTGGGCAGCCTGTTCTAATGCCTAACAACCTTTTTCATAAAGAAATTCTTCCTGATGTCCAGCCTTAACCTACTCTGACCTGAGGTTGTGGCCATTTCCTCTTCTCCTGTCACTTGTTACCTGAGAGCAGAGCCTCATGCCCACCTGGCTACACCCTCCTATCAGGGAGTTTTAGAGTGATAAAGTCCCCCCTGAGCCTCCTTTTCTTCAGCATGAGCCCCCACAGCTCCCTCAGCTGCTCCTCAGAGGACTTGTCCTCCAGCCCCTTTCCCAGCCCTGTTGCCCTTCTCTGGAGCCACTTCAGCCCCTCAAAGTCTTTCTTGCAGTCAGAGGCCCAGAACTAGACAGGGTACTTGAGGTGAGGGTGCTGCCACCTCAGGTCCTCCTCCATAGGCCACTTCTCCTCCAGTCTGTTGCATTGCCTGGGATTCTTGTGACCCAAGTGCAGACTGGGCACTTGTTGAACCTCACACAATGGGCCTCGGTCTGTGGATCCATTTCTTCATGTGGGGCTGCATGGCACAGGATAAAGCTCAGCATGCTTAGAGCTGCCTTTTGGGGCACTTATCTAAGGTGAAGAACCTCCTGTGAGAGACACATCAGCCCCACCCTTCAGAGGATCTCTCTGTGGTGCCGGGGGCTGAGGGAGTGCAAGGAGTGCCTCTGAGTGACAGCCTGGCACATTTCCCTCTGAGGCCTGGCTGCCCTCCCTCCCCTCAGTGTTCTGAGGGAGATCACAGAATCACAGACTCAGTTAGGTTGGAAAGGACCCATGAGGTCATTGAGCCCAACTTATGATTCAAAACCACCTTGTCAACCACACCATGGCACCGAGTACCATGCACCACGTGCAGTCTTTCCTTAAACACCTCCAAGAGCAGCTGAGGGGCTTGTTCATGCTCAGAGTTCCCCTGCCCTTGCCCCCGGGACCCCCCCCCCCCCCCCCCCCTTTTTTTTTTTTTTCTCTGAAGGAACTTTATTTTCCCCTGCGCGCACGGGGATGCGCTGAGGCCGCTCCGCCCGGCCCGGCCCGGCCTCGGCATGTCGGGCAGCCGCCCGCCGCACCCCGCCGTGCCGCCCGCCGCCACACCGGCCTCATCCTCCTCCTCTAAGGACAGCGACTCCACCACCTCCCTGGGCAGCCCATTCCAATACATAATCACCCTTTAGCATGAAAAAATTCCTCCCTATGTCCAGCCTGAACCTCCCCTGGCACAGTCTGAGATTATGTCCAATCTATCGCTGCTTACCTAGGAGTAGATTCCCACCCTCACCTGGCCACAACCTCTTGTAATGTAAGGTAGTCGCAGGGAGCGAGAAGGTTCCCCTGAGCCTGCTGAGCCCCCCCAGCTCCCTCGGCCGCTCCTCAACAGACTTGTGCCTCAGGACTGTGCACCAGCAGATGTAGTGTCAGGGTGAGCAGCTGCAAGCGCGGCTGGAAGCTTCTGGCCCACGCTAGAGGCCAGGGCTACAAGAAGAAAACCCCAGCCCCCAGCAGCCCCGGCTGCTGCCGCTCCGTGAGGAGAGCCCGGCCCGGCCTCATCATCCTCCTCCTCCTCCTCTTCGGCGGCCATGGCCCCCGGCTCGTCCTCCTCGGGCGGCGCAGCGGCGCGGCCCGTGCTGGTGGCGGCCGCCGTGTCGGGGTCGGGCGCGGGAGGAGAGCCCGGCCCGGCCCGCCCCGCCCCGCCCCTCAGGGCGCGACTCCGCCCCGCGCACGCGCGGCCGCGCTGTCCGCCTGTCAATAAAGCTTGAACAAGCGCCGCGCTGGGGCCGCCGTTTTGGTTTGGTTTTTTTTTTTATTGTGGGATTTTCTCATTTTTCTT